>NW_026970176.1:0-300000 GCF_028390025.1 Pseudophryne corroboree
AAAACGGTTGAAGCTCCTGTTCAAAAATGATGCTCCGAAATCAACTTCTATCTCCTTAGTGATACATTTTGGGATAGTACCTAAAGTTTAAAGCAGAAATTGGGGCACTTTTGAAATTTTCATTTTTGACCAAAATCGACAGGTCCGGGGCTTAGGGAATTTCTCATATGCCACAAAACGGTTGAAGCTCCTGTTCAAAAATGATGATCCGAAATCAACTTCTGTCACCTTAGTGATACATTTTGGGATAGTACCTAAAGTTTAAAGCAGAAATTGGGGCACTTTGAAATTTTCATTTTTGACCAAAATCGACAGGTCCGGGGCTTAGGGAATTTCTCATATGCCACAAAACGGTTGAAGCTCCTGTTCAAAAATGATGCTCCTAAATCAACTTCTGTCACCTTAGTGATACATTTTGGGATAGTACCTAAAGTTTAAAGCAGAAATTGGGGCACTTTTGAAATTTTCATTTTTGATCAAAATCGACAGGTCCAGGGCTTAGGGAATTTCTCATATGCCACAAAACGGTTGAAGCTCCTGTTCAAAAATGATGCTCCGAAATCAACTTCTGTCACCTTAATGATACATTTTGGGATAGTACCTAAAGTTTAAAGCATAAATTGGGGCACTTTTGAAATTTTCATTTTTGACCAAAATCGACAGGTCCGGGTCTTAGGGAATTTCTCATATGCCACAAAACGGTTGAAGCTCCTGTTCAAAAATGATGATCCGAAATCAACTTCTGTCACCTTAGTGATACATTTTGGGATAGTACCTAAAGTTTAAAGCAGAAATTGGGGCACTTTTGAAATTTTCATTTTTGACCAAAATCGACAGGTCCGGGGCTTAGGGAATTTCTCATATGCCACAAAACGGTTGAAGCTCCTGTTCAAAAATGATGCTCCGAAATCAACTTCTGTCACCTTAGTGATACATTTTGGGATAGTACCTAAAGTTTAAAGCAGAAATTGGGGCACTTTTGAAATTTTCATTTTTGATCAAAATCGACAGGTCCAGGGCTTAGGGAATTTCTCATATGCCACAAAACGGTTGAAGCTCCTGTTCAAAAATGATGCTCCGAAATCAACTTCTGTCACCTTAATGATACATTTTGGGATAGTACCTAAAGTTTAAAGCAGAAAATGGGGCACTTTTGAAATTTTCATTTTTGACCAAAATCGACAGGTCCGGGTCTTAGGGAATTTCTCATATGCCACAAAACGGTTGAAGCTCCTGTTCAAAAATGATGATCCGAAATCAACTTCTGTCACCTTAGTGATACATTTTGGGATAGTACCTAAAGTTTAAAGCAGAAATTGGGGCACTTTTGAATTTTTTATTTTTGACCAAAATCGACAGGTCCGGGGCTTAGGGAATTTTTCATATGCCACAAAACGGTTGAAGCTCCTGTTCAAAAATGATGCTCCAAAATCAACTTCTGTCACTTTAGTGATACATTTTGGGATAGTACCTAAAGTTTAAAGCAGAAATTGGGGCACTTTGAAATTTTCATTTTTGACCAAAATCGACAGGTCCGGGGCTTAGGGAATTTCTCATATGCCACAAAACGGTTGAAGCTCCTGTTCAAAAATGATGCTCCGAAATCAACTTCTGTCACCTTAGTGATACATTTTGGGATAGTACCTAAAGTTTAAAGCAGAAATTGGGGCACTTTTGAAATTTTCATTTTTGACCAAAATCGACAGGTCCGGGGCTTAGGGAATTTCTCATATGCCACAAAACGGTTGAAGCTCCTGTTCAAAAATGATGCTCCGAAATCAACTTCTGTCACCTTAATGATACATTTTGGGATAGTACCTAAAGTTTAAAGCAGAAATTGGGGCACTTTTGAAATTTTAATTTTTGACCAAAATCGACAGGTCCGGGGCTTAGGGAATTTCTCATATGCCACAAAACGGTTGAAGCTCCTGTTCAAAAATGATGATCCGAAATCAACTTCTGTCACCTTAGTGATACATTTTGGGATAGTACCTAAAGTTTAAAGCAGAAATTGGGGCACTTTTGAATTTTTTATTTTTGACCAAAATCGACAGGTCCGGGGCTTAGGGAATTTTTCATATGCCACAAAACGGTTGAAGCTCCTGTTCAAAAATGATGCTCCAAAATCAACTTTTGTCACCTTAGTGATACATTTTGGGATAGTACCTAAAGTTTAAAGCAGAAATTGGGGCACTTTTGAAATTTTCATTTTTGACCAAAATCGACAGGTCCGGGGCTTAGGGAATTTCTCATATGCCACAAAACGGTTGAAGCTCCTGTTCAAAAATGATGCTCCGAAATCAACTTCTATCTCCTTAGTGATACATTTTGGGATAGTACCTAAAGTTTAAAGCAGAAATTGGGGCACTTTTGAAATTTTCATTTTTGACCAAAATCGACAGGTCCGGGGCTTAGGGAATTTCTCATATGCCACAAAACGGTTGAAGCTCCTGTTCAAAAATGATGATCCGAAATCAACTTCTGTCACCTTAGTGATACATTTTGGGATAGTACCTAAAGTTTAAAGCAGAAATTGGGGCACTTTGAAATTTTCATTTTTGACCAAAATCGACAGGTCCGGGGCTTAGGGAATTTCTCATATGCCACAAAACGGTTGAAGCTCCTGTTCAAAAATGATGCTCCGAAATCAACTTCTGTCACCTTAATGATACATTTTGGGATAGTACCTAAAGTTTAAAGCAGAAAATGGGGCACTTTTGAAATTTTCATTTTTGACCAAAATCGACAGGTCCGGGTCTTAGGGAATTTCTCATATGCCACAAAACGGTTGAAGCTCCTGTTCAAAAATGATGCTCCGAAATCAACTTCTGTCACCTTAATGATACATTTTGGGATAGTACCTAAAGTTTAAAGCAGAAAATGGGGCACTTTTGAAATTTTCATTTTTGACCAAAATCGACAGGTCCGGGTCTTAGGGAATTTCTCATATGCCACAAAACGGTTGAAGCTCCTGTTCAAAAATGATGATCCGAAATCAACTTCTGTCACCTTAGTGATACATTTTGGGATAGTACCTAAAGTTTAAAGCAGAAATTGGGGCACTTTTGAATTTTTTATTTTTGACCAAAATCGACAGGTCCGGGGCTTAGGGAATTTTTCATATGCCACAAAACGGTTGAAGCTCCTGTTCAAAAATGATGCTCCAAAATCAACTTCTGTCACTTTAGTGATACATTTTGGGATAGTACCTAAAGTTTAAAGCAGAAATTGGGGCACTTTTGAATTTTTTATTTTTGACCAAAATCGACAGGTCCGGGGCTTAGGGAATTTCTCATATGCCTCAAAACGGTTGAAGCACCTGTTCAAAAATGATGCTCCGAAATCAACTTCTGTCACCTTAGTGATACATTTTGGGATAGTACCTAAAGTTTAAAGCAGAAATTGGGGCACTTTGAAATTTTCATTTTTGACCAAAATCGACAGGTCCGGGGCTTAGGGAATTTCTCATATGCCACAAAACGGTTGAAGCTCCTGTTCAAAAATGATGCTCCGAAATCAACTTCTGTCACCTTAGTGATACATTTTGGGATAGTACCTAAAGTTTTAAGCAGAAATTGGGGCACTTTTGAAATTTTCATTTTTGACCAAAATCGACAGGTCCGGGGCTTAGGGAATTTCTCATATGCCACAAAACGGTTGAAGCTCCTGTTCAAAAATGATGCTCCGAAATCAACTTCTGTCACCTTAATGATACATTTTGGGATAGTACCTAAAGTTTAAAGCAGAAATTGGGGCACTTTTGAAATTTTAATTTTTGACCAAAATCGACAGGTCCGGGGCTTAGGGAATTTCTCATATGCCACAAAACGGTTGAAGCTCCTGTTCAATAATGATGATCCGAAATCAACTTCTGTCACCTTAGTGATACATTTTGGGATAGTACCTAAAGTTTAAAGCAGAAATTGGGGCACTTTTGAATTTTTTATTTTTGACCAAAATCGACAGGTCCGGGGCTTAGGGAATTTTTCATATGCCACAAAACGGTTGAAGCTCCTGTTCAAAAATGATGCTCCAAAATCAACTTCTGTCACCTTAGTGATACATTTTGGGATAGTACCTAAAGTTTAAAGCAGAAATTGGGGCACTTTTGAAATTTTCATTTTTGACCAAAATCGACAGGTCCGGGTCTTAGGGAATTTCTCATATGCCACAAAACGGTTGAAGCTCCTGTTCAAAAATGATGATCCGAAATCAACTTCTGTCACCTTAGTGATACATTTTGGGATAGTACCTAAAGTTTAAAGCAGAAATTGGGGCACTTTTGAATTTTTTATTTTTGACCAAAATCGACAGGTCCGGGGCTTAGGGAATTTTTCATATGCCACAAAACGGTTGAAGCTCCTGTTCAAAAATGATGCTCCAAAATCAACTTCTGTCACTTTAGTGATACATTTTGGGATAGTACCTAAAGTTTAAAGCAGAAATTGGGGCACTTTTGAATTTTTTATTTTTGACCAAAATCGACAGGTCCGGGGCTTAGGGAATTTCTCATATGCCTCAAAACGGTTGAAGCACCTGTTCAAAAATGATGCTCCGAAATCAACTTCTGTCACCTTAGTGATACATTTTGGGATAGTACCTAAAGTTTAAAGCAGAAATTGGGGCACTTTGAAATTTTCATTTTTGACCAAAATCGACAGGTCCGGGGCTTAGGGAATTTCTCATATGCCACAAAACGGTTGAAGCTCCTGTTCAAAAATGATGCTCCGAAATCAACTTCTGTCACCTTAGTGATACATTTTGGGATAGTACCTAAAGTTTAAAGCAGAAATTGGGGCACTTTTGAAATTTTCATTTTTGACCAAAATCGACAGGTCCGGGGCTTAGGGAATTTCTCATATGCCACAAAACGGTTGAAGCTCCTGTTCAAAAATGATGCTCCGAAATCAACTTCTGTCACCTTAGTGATACATTTTGGGATAGTACCTAAAGTTTAAAGCAGAAATTGGGGCACTTTTGAATTTTTTATTTTTGACCAAAATCGACAGGTCCGGGGCTTAGGGAATTTTTCATATGCCACAAAACGGTTGAAGCTCCTGTTCAAAAATGATGCTCCAAAATCAACTTCTGTCACCTTAGTGATACATTTTGGGATAGTACCTAAAGTTTAAAGCAGAAATTGGGGCACTTTTGAAATTTTCATTTTTGACCAAAATCGACAGGTCTGGGGCTTAGGGAATTTCTCATATGCCACAAAACGGTTGAAGCTCCTGTTCAAAAATGATGCTCCGAAATCAACTTCTGTCACCTTAGTGATACATTTTGGGATAGTACCTAAAGTTTTAAGCAGAAATTGGGGCACTTTTGAAATTTTAATTTTTGACCAAAATCGACAGGTCCGGGGCTTAGGGAATTTCTCATATGCCACAAAACGGTTGAAGCTCCTGTTCAATAATGATGATCCGAAATCAACTTCTGTCACCTTAGTGATACATTTTGGGATAGTACCTAAAGTTTAAAGCAGAAATTGGGGCACTTTTGAATTTTTTATTTTTGACCAAAATCGACAGGTCCGGGGCTTAGGGAATTTTTCATATGCCACAAAACGGTTGAAGCTCCTGTTCAAAAATGATGCTCCAAAATCAACTTCTGTCACCTTAGTGATACATTTTGGGATAGTACCTAAAGTTTAAAGCAGAAATTGGGGCACTTTTGAAATTTTCATTTTTGACCAAAATCGACAGGTCCGGGTCTTAGGGAATTTCTCATATGCCACAAAACGGTTGAAGCTCCTGTTCAAAAATGATGATCCGAAATCAACTTCTGTCACCTTAGTGATACATTTTGGGATAGTACCTAAAGTTTAAAGCAGAAATTGGGGCACTTTTGAATTTTTTATTTTTGACCAAAATCGACAGGTCCGGGGCTTAGGGAATTTTTCATATGCCACAAAACGGTTGAAGCTCCTGTTCAAAAATGATGCTCCAAAATCAACTTCTGTCACTTTAGTGATACATTTTGGGATAGTACCTAAAGTTTAAAGCAGAAATTGGGGCACTTTTGAATTTTTTATTTTTGACCAAAATCGACAGGTCCGGGGCTTAGGGAATTTCTCATATGCCTCAAAACGGTTGAAGCACCTGTTCAAAAATGATGCTCCGAAATCAACTTCTGTCACCTTAGTGATACATTTTGGGATAGTACCTAAAGTTTAAAGCAGAAATTGGGGCACTTTGAAATTTTCATTTTTGACCAAAATCGACAGGTCCGGGGCTTAGGGAATTTCTCATATGCCACAAAACGGTTGAAGCTCCTGTTCAAAAATGATGCTCCGAAATCAACTTCTGTCACCTTAGTGATACATTTTGGGATAGTACCTAAAGTTTAAAGCAGAAATTGGGGCACTTTTGAAATTTTCATTTTTGACCAAAATCGACAGGTCCGGGGCTTAGGGAATTTCTCATATGCCACAAAACGGTTGAAGCTCCTGTTCAAAAATGATGCTCCGAAATCAACTTCTGTCACCTTAGTGATACATTTTGGGATAGTACCTAAAGTTTAAAGCAGAAATTGGGGCACTTTTGAATTTTTTATTTTTGACCAAAATCGACAGGTCCGGGGCTTAGGGAATTTTTCATATGCCACAAAACGGTTGAAGCTCCTGTTCAAAAATGATGCTCCAAAATCAACTTCTGTCACCTTAGTGATACATTTTGGGATAGTACCTAAAGTTTAAAGCAGAAATTGGGGCACTTTTGAAATTTTCATTTTTGACCAAAATCGACAGGTCTGGGGCTTAGGGAATTTCTCATATGCCACAAAACGGTTGAAGCTCCTGTTCAAAAATGATGCTCCGAAATCAACTTCTATCTCCTTAGTGATACATTTTGGGATAGTACCTAAAGTTTAAAGCAGAAATTGGGGCACTTTTGAAATTTTCATTTTTGACCAAAATCGACAGGTCTGGGGCTTAGGGAATTTCTCATATGCCACAAAACGGTTGAAGCTCCTGTTCAAAAATGATGATCCGAAATCAACTTCTGTCACCTTAGTGATACATTTTGGGATAGTACCTAAAGTTTAAAGCAGAAATTGGGGCACTTTTGAATTTTTTATTTTTGACCAAAATCGACAGGTCCGTGGCTTAGGGAATTTTTCATATGCCACAAAACGGTTGAAGCTCCTGTTCAAAAATGATGCTCCAAAATCAACTTCTGTCACTTTAGTGATACATTTTGGGATAGTACCTAAAGTTTAAAGCAGAAATTGGGGCACTTTTGAATTTTTTATTTTTGAACAAAATCGACAGGTCCGGGGCTTAGGGAATTTTTCATATGCCACAAAACGGTTGAAGCTCCTGTTAAAAAATGATGCTCCAAAATCAACTTCTGTCACCTTAGTGATACATTTTGGGATAGTACCTAAAGTTTAAAGCAGAAATTGGGGCACTTTTGAAATTTTCATTTTTGACCAAAATCGACAGGTTTGGGGCTTAGGGAATTTCTCATATGCCACAAAACGGTTGAAGCACCTGTTCAAAAATGATGCTCCGAAATCAACTTCTGTCACCTCAGTGATATATTTTGGGATAGTACCTAAAGTTTAAAGCAGAAATTGGGGCACTTTTGAAATTTTCATTTTTGACCAAAATCGACAGGTCCGGGGCTTAGGGAATTTCTCATATGCCACAAAACGATTGAAGCTCCTGTTCAAAAATGATGCTCCGAAATCAACTTCTGTCACCTTAGTGATACATTTTGGGATAGTACCTAAAGTTTAAAGCAGAAATTGGGGCACTTTTGAAATTTTCATTTTTGACCAAAATCGACAGCTCCGGGGCTTAGGGAATTTCTCATATGCCACAAAACGGTTGAAGCTCCTGTTCAAAAATGATGCTCCGAAATCAACTTCTGTCACCTTAGTGATACATTTTGGGATAGTACCTAAAGTTTAAAGCAGAAATTGGGGCACTTTTGAAATTTTCATTTTTGACCAAAATCGACAGGTCCAGGGCTTAGGGAATTTCTCATATGCCACAAAACGGTTGAAGCTCCTGTTCAAAAATGATGCTCCGAAATCAACTTCTGTCACCTTAGTGATACATTTTGGGATAGTACCTAAAGTTTAAAGCAGAAATTGGGGAACTTTTGAAATTTTCATTTTAGACCAAAATCGACAGGTCCGGGGCTTAGGGAATTTCTCATATGCCACAAAACGGTTGAAGCTCCTGTTCAAAAATGATGCTCCGAAATCAACTTCTGTCACCTTTGTGATACATTTTGATATAGTACCTAAAGTTTAAAGCAGAAATTGGGGCACTTTTGAAATATTCATTTTTGGCCAAAATCGACAGGTCCGGGGCTTAGGGAATATTTCATATGCCACAAAACGGTTGAAGCTCCTGTTCAAAAATGATGCTCCGAAATCAACTTCTGTCACCTTAGTGATACATTTTGGGATAGTACCTAAAGTTTAAAGCAGAAATTGGGGCACTCTTGAAATTTTCATTTTTGACCAAAATCGACAGGTCTGGGGCTTAGGGAATTTTTCATATGCCACAAAACGGTTGAAGCTCCTGTTCAAAAATGATGCTCCGAAATCAACTTCTGTCACCTTAGTGATACATTTTGGGATAGTACCTAAAGTTTAAAGCAGAAATTGGGGCACTTTTGAAATTTTCATTTTTGACCAAAATCGACAGGTCCGGGTCTTAGGGAATTTCTCATATGCCACAAAACGGTTGAAGCTCCTGTTCAAAAATGATGATCCGAAATCAACTTCTGTCACCTTAGTGATACATTTTGGGATAGTACCTAAAGTTTAAAGCAGAAATTGGGGCACTTTTGAATTTTTTATTTTTGACCAAAATCGACAGGTCCGGGGCTTAGGGAATTTTTCATATGCCACAAAACGGTTGAAGCTCCTGTTCAAAAATGATGCTCCAAAATCAACTTCTGTCACTTTAGTGATACATTTTGGGATAGTACCTAAAGTTTAAAGCAGAAATTGGGGCACTTTTGAATTTTTTATTTTTGACCAAAATCGACAGGTCCGGGGCTTAGGGAATTTCTCATATGCCTCAAAACGGTTGAAGCACCTGTTCAAAAATGATGCTCCGAAATCAACTTCTGTCACCTTAGTGATACATTTTGGGATAGTACCTAAAGTTTAAAGCAGAAATTGGGGCACTTTGAAATTTTCATTTTTGACCAAAATCGACAGGTCCGGGGCTTAGGGAATTTCTCATATGCCACAAAACGGTTGAAGCTCCTGTTCAAAAATGATGCTCCGAAATCAACTTCTGTCACCTTAGTGATACATTTTGGGATAGTACCTAAAGTTTAAAGCAGAAATTGGGGCACTTTTGAAATTTTCATTTTTGACCAAAATCGACAGGTCCGGGGCTTAGGGAATTTCTCATATGCCACAAAACGGTTGAAGCTCCTGTTCAAAAATGATGCTCCGAAATCAACTTCTGTCACCTTAGTGATACATTTTGGGATAGTACCTAAAGTTTAAAGCAGAAATTGGGGCACTTTTGAATTTTTTATTTTTGACCAAAATCGACAGGTCCGGGGCTTAGGGAATTTTTCATATGCCACAAAACGGTTGAAGCTCCTGTTCAAAAATGATGCTCCAAAATCAACTTCTGTCACCTTAGTGATACATTTTGGGATAGTACCTAAAGTTTAAAGCAGAAATTGGGGCACTTTTGAAATTTTCATTTTTGACCAAAATCGACAGGTCTGGGGCTTAGGGAATTTCTCATATGCCACAAAACGGTTGAAGCTCCTGTTCAAAAATGATGCTCCGAAATCAACTTCTATCTCCTTAGTGATACATTTTGGGATAGTACCTAAAGTTTAAAGCAGAAATTGGGGCACTTTTGAAATTTTCATTTTTGACCAAAATCGACAGGTCTGGGGCTTAGGGAATTTCTCATATGCCACAAAACGGTTGAAGCTCCTGTTCAAAAATGATGATCCGAAATCAACTTCTGTCACCTTAGTGATACATTTTGGGATAGTACCTAAAGTTTAAAGCAGAAATTGGGGCACTTTTGAATTTTTTATTTTTGACCAAAATCGACAGGTCCGTGGCTTAGGGAATTTTTCATATGCCACAAAACGGTTGAAGCTCCTGTTCAAAAATGATGCTCCAAAATCAACTTCTGTCACTTTAGTGATACATTTTGGGATAGTACCTAAAGTTTAAAGCAGAAATTGGGGCACTTTTGAATTTTTTATTTTTGAACAAAATCGACAGGTCCGGGGCTTAGGGAATTTTTCATATGCCACAAAACGGTTGAAGCTCCTGTTAAAAAATGATGCTCCAAAATCAACTTCTGTCACCTTAGTGATACATTTTGGGATAGTACCTAAAGTTTAAAGCAGAAATTGGGGCACTTTTGAAATTTTCATTTTTGACCAAAATCGACAGGTTTGGGGCTTAGGGAATTTCTCATATGCCACAAAACGGTTGAAGCACCTGTTCAAAAATGATGCTCCGAAATCAACTTCTGTCACCTCAGTGATATATTTTGGGATAGTACCTAAAGTTTAAAGCAGAAATTGGGGCACTTTTGAAATTTTCATTTTTGACCAAAATCGACAGGTCCGGGGCTTAGGGAATTTCTCATATGCCACAAAACGATTGAAGCTCCTGTTCAAAAATGATGCTCCGAAATCAACTTCTGTCACCTTAGTGATACATTTTGGGATAGTACCTAAAGTTTAAAGCAGAAATTGGGGCACTTTTGAAATTTTCATTTTTGACCAAAATCGACAGCTCCGGGGCTTAGGGAATTTCTCATATGCCACAAAACGGTTGAAGCTCCTGTTCAAAAATGATGCTCCGAAATCAACTTCTGTCACCTTAGTGATACATTTTGGGATAGTACCTAAAGTTTAAAGCAGAAATTGGGGCACTTTTGAAATTTTCATTTTTGACCAAAATCGACAGGTCCAGGGCTTAGGGAATTTCTCATATGCCACAAAACGGTTGAAGCTCCTGTTCAAAAATGATGCTCCGAAATCAACTTCTGTCACCTTAGTGATACATTTTGGGATAGTACCTAAAGTTTAAAGCAGAAATTGGGGAACTTTTGAAATTTTCATTTTAGACCAAAATCGACAGGTCCGGGGCTTAGGGAATTTCTCATATGCCACAAAACGGTTGAAGCTCCTGTTCAAAAATGATGCTCCGAAATCAACTTCTGTCACCTTTGTGATACATTTTGATATAGTACCTAAAGTTTAAAGCAGAAATTGGGGCACTTTTGAAATATTCATTTTTGGCCAAAATCGACAGGTCCGGGGCTTAGGGAATATTTCATATGCCACAAAACGGTTGAAGCTCCTGTTCAAAAATGATGCTCCGAAATCAACTTCTGTCACCTTAGTGATACATTTTGGGATAGTACCTAAAGTTTAAAGCAGAAATTGGGGCACTCTTGAAATTTTCATTTTTGACCAAAATCGACAGGTCTGGGGCTTAGGGAATTTTTCATATGCCACAAAACGGTTGAAGCTCCTGTTCAAAAATGATGCTCCGAAATCAACTTCTGTCACCTTAGTGATACATTTTGGGATAGTACCTAAAGTTTAAAGCAGAAATTGGGGCACTTTTGAAATTTTCATTTTTGACCAAAATCGACAGGTCCGGGTCTTAGGGAATTTCTCATATGCCACAAAACGGTTGAAGCTCCTGTTCAAAAATGATGATCCGAAATCAACTTCTGTCACCTTAGTGATACATTTTGGGATAGTACCTAAAGTTTAAAGCAGAAATTGGGGCACTTTTGAATTTTTTATTTTTGACCAAAATCGACAGGTCCGGGGCTTAGGGAATTTTTCATATGCCACAAAACGGTTGAAGCTCCTGTTCAAAAATGATGCTCCAAAATCAACTTCTGTCACTTTAGTGATACATTTTGGGATAGTACCTAAAGTTTAAAGCAGAAATTGGGGCACTTTTGAATTTTTTATTTTTGACCAAAATCGACAGGTCCGGGGCTTAGGGAATTTCTCATATGCCTCAAAACGGTTGAAGCACCTGTTCAAAAATGATGCTCCGAAATCAACTTCTGTCACCTTAGTGATACATTTTGGGATAGTACCTAAAGTTTAAAGCAGAAATTGGGGCACTTTGAAATTTTCATTTTTGACCAAAATCGACAGGTCCGGGGCTTAGGGAATTTCTCATATGCCACAAAACGGTTGAAGCTCCTGTTCAAAAATGATGCTCCGAAATCAACTTCTGTCACCTTAGTGATACATTTTGGGATAGTACCTAAAGTTTAAAGCAGAAATTGGGGCACTTTTGAAATTTTCATTTTTGACCAAAATCGACAGGTCCGGGGCTTAGGGAATTTCTCATATGCCACAAAACGGTTGAAGCTCCTGTTCAAAAATGATGCTCCGAAATCAACTTCTGTCACCTTAGTGATACATTTTGGGATAGTACCTAAAGTTTAAAGCAGAAATTGGGGCACTTTTGAATTTTTTATTTTTGACCAAAATCGACAGGTCCGGGGCTTAGGGAATTTTTCATATGCCACAAAACGGTTGAAGCTCCTGTTCAAAAATGATGCTCCAAAATCAACTTCTGTCACTTTAGTGATACATTTTGGGATAGTACCTAAAGTTTAAAGCAGAAATTGGGGCACTTTTGAATTTTTTATTTTTGACCAAAATCGACAGGTCCGGGGCTTAGGGAATTTCTCATATGCCTCAAAACGGTTGAAGCACCTGTTCAAAAATGATGCTCCGAAATCAACTTCTGTCACCTTAGTGATACATTTTGGGATAGTACCTAAAGTTTAAAGCAGAAATTGGGGCACTTTGAAATTTTCATTTTTGACCAAAATCGACAGGTCCGGGGCTTAGGGAATTTCTCATATGCCTCAAAACGGTTGAAGCACCTGTTCAAAAATGATGCTCCGAAATCAACTTCTGTCACCTTAGTGATACATTTTGGGATAGTACCTAAAGTTTAAAGCAGAAATTGGGGCACTTTTGAAATTTTCATTTTTGACCAAAATCGACAGGTCCGGGGCTTAGGGAATTTCTCATATGCCACAAAACGGCTGAAGCTCCTGTTCAAAAATGATGCTCCAAAATCAACTTCTGTCACCTTAGTGATACATTTTGGGATAGTACCTAAAGTTTAAAGCAGAAATTGGGGCACTTTTGAAATTTTCATTTTTGACCAAAATCGACAGGTCTGGGGCTTAGGGAATTTCTCATATGCCACAAAACGGTTGAAGCTCCTGTTCAAAAATGATGCTCCGAAATCAACTTCTATCTCCTTAGTGATACATTTTGGGATAGTACCTAAAGTTTAAAGCAGAAATTGGGGCACTTTTGAAATTTTCATTTTTGACCAAAATCGACAGCTCCGGGGCTTAGGGAATTTCTCATATGCCACAAAACGATTGAAGCTCCTGTTCAAAAATGATGCTCCGAAATCAACTTCTGTCACCTTAGTGATACATTTTGGGATAGTACCTAAAGTTTAAAGCAGAAATTGGGGCACTTTTGAAATTTTCATTTTTGACCAAAATCGACAGCTCCGGGGCTTAGGGAATTTCTCATATGCCACAAAACGGTTGAAGCTCCTGTTCAAAAATGATGCTCCGAAATCAACTTCTGTCACCTTAGTGATACATTTTGGGATAGTACCTAAAGTTTAAAGCAGAAATTGGGGCACTTTTGAAATTTTCATTTTTGACCAAAATCGACAGGTCCAGGGCTTAGGGAATTTCTCATATGCCACAAAACGGTTGAAGCTCCTGTTCAAAAATGATGCTCCGAAATCAACTTCTGTCACCTTAGTGATACATTTTGGAATAGTACCTAAAGTTTAAAGCAGAAATTGGGGAACTTTTGAAATTTTCATTTTAGACCAAAATCGACAGGTCCGGGGCTTAGGGAATTTCTCATATGCCACAAAACGGTTGAAGCTCCTGTTCAAAAATGATGCTCCGAAATCAACTTCTGTCACCTTTGTGATACATTTTGATATAGTACCTAAAGTTTAAAGCAGAAATTGGGGCACTTTTGAAATATTCATTTTTGGCCAAAATCGACAGGTCCGGGGCTTAGGGAATTTTTCATATGCCACAAAACGGTTGAAGCTCCTGTTCAAAAATGATGCTCCGAAATCAACTTCTGTCACCTTAGTGATACATTTTGGGATAGTACCTAAAGTTTAAAGCAGAAATTGGGGCACTCTTGAAATTTTCATTTTTGACCAAAATCGACAGGTCTGGGGCTTAGGGAATTTTTCATATGCCACAAAACGGTTGAAGCTCCTGTTCAAAAATGATGCTCCGAAATCAACTTCTGTCACCTTAGTGATACATTTTGGGATAGTACCTAAAGTTTAAAGCAGAAATTGGGGCACTTTTGAATTTTTTATTTTTGACCAAAATCGACAGGTCCGGGGCTTAGGGAATTTCTCATATGCCTCAAAACGGTTGAAGCACCTGTTCAAAAATGATGCTCCGAAATCAACTTCTGTCACCTTAGTGATACATTTTGGGATAGTACCTAAAGTTTAAAGCAGAAATTGGGGCACTTTGAAATTTTCATTTTTGACCAAAATCGACAGGTCCGGGGCTTAGGGAATTTCTCATATGCCTCAAAACGGTTGAAGCACCTGTTCAAAAATGATGCTCCGAAATCAACTTCTGTCACCTTAGTGATACATTTTGGGATAGTACCTAAAGATTAAAGCAGAAATTGGGGCACTTTTGAAATTTTCATTTTTGACCAAAATCGACAGGTCCGGGGCTTAGGGAATTTCTCATATGCCACAAAACGGTTGAAGCTCCTGTTCAAAAATGATGCTCCAAAATCAACTTCTGTCACCTTAGTGATACATTTTGGGATAGTACCTAAAGTTTAAAGCAGAAATTGGGGCACTTTTGAAATTTTCATTTTTGACCAAAATCGACAGGTCTGGGGCTTAGGGAATTTCTCATATGCCACAAAACGGTTGAAGCTCCTGTTCAAAAATGATGCTCCGAAATCAACTTCTATCTCCTTAGTGATACATTTTGGGATAGTACCTAAAGTTTAAAGCAGAAATTGGGGCACTTTTGAAATTTTCATTTTTGACCAAAATCGACAGCTCCGGGGCTTAGGGAATTTCTCATATGCCACAAAACGATTGAAGCTCCTGTTCAAAAATGATGCTCCGAAATCAACTTCTGTCACCTTAGTGATACATTTTGGGATAGTACCTAAAGTTTAAAGCAGAAATTGGGGCACTTTTGAAATTTTCATTTTTGACCAAAATCGACAGCTCCGGGGCTTAGGGAATTTCTCATATGCCACAAAACGGTTGAAGCTCCTGTTCAAAAATGATGCTCCGAAATCAACTTCTGTCACCTTAGTGATACATTTTGGGATAGTACCTAAAGTTTAAAGCAGAAATTGGGGCACTTTTGAAATTTTCATTTTTGACCAAAATCGACAGGTCCAGGGCTTAGGGAATTTCTCATATGCCACAAAACGGTTGAAGCTCCTGTTCAAAAATGATGCTCCGAAATCAACTTCTGTCACCTTAGTGATACATTTTGGGATAGTACCTAAAGTTTAAAGCAGAAATTGGGGAACTTTTGAAATTTTCATTTTAGACCAAAATCGACAGGTCCGGGGCTTAGGGAATTTCTCATATGCCACAAAACGGTTGAAGCTCCTGTTCAAAAATGATGCTCCGAAATCAACTTCTGTCACCTTTGTGATACATTTTGATATAGTACCTAAAGTTTAAAGCAGAAATTGGGGCACTTTTGAAATATTCATTTTTGGCCAAAATCGACAGGTCCGGGGCTTAGGGAATTTTTCATATGCCACAAAACGGTTGAAGCTCCTGTTCAAAAATGATGCTCCGAAATCAACTTCTGTCACCTTAGTGATACATTTTGGGATAGTACCTAAAGTTTAAAGCAGAAATTGGGGCACTCTTGAAATTTTCATTTTTGACCAAAATCGACAGGTCTGGGGCTTAGGGAATTTTTCATATGCCACAAAACGGTTGAAGCTCCTGTTCAAAAATGATGCTCCGAAATCAACTTCTGTCACCTTAGTGATACATTTTGGGATAGTACCTAAAGTTTAAAGCAGAAATTGGGGCACTTTTGAAATTTTCATTTTTGACCAAAATCGACAGGTCCGGGTCTTAGGGAATTTCTCATATGCCACAAAACAGTTGAAGCTCCTGTTCAAAAATGATGATCCGAAATCAACTTCTGTCACCTTAGTGATACATTTTGGGATAGTACCTAAAGTTTAAAGCAGAAATTGGGGCACTTTTGAATTTTTTATTTTTGACCAAAATCGACAGGTCCGGGGCTTAGGGAATTTTTCATATGCCACAAAACGGTTGAAGCTCCTGTTCAAAAATGATGCTCCAAAATCAACTTCTGTCACTTTAGTGATACATTTTGGGATAGTACCTAAAGTTTAAAGCAGAAATTGGGGCACTTTTGAATTTTTTATTTTTGACCAAAATCGACAGGTCCGGGGCTTAGGGAATTTCTCATATGCCTCAAAACGGTTGAAGCACCTGTTCAAAAATGATGCTCCGAAATCAACTTCTGTCACCTTAGTGATACATTTTGGGATAGTACCTAAAGTTTAAAGCAGAAATTGGGGCACTTTGAAATTTTCATTTTTGACCAAAATCGACAGGTCCGGGGCTTAGGGAATTTCTCATATGCCACAAAACGGTTGAAGCTCCTGTTCAAAAATGATGCTCCGAAATCAACTTCTGTCACCTTAGTGATACATTTTGGGATAGTACCTAAAGTTTAAAGCAGAAATTGGGGCACTTTTGAAATTTTCATTTTTGACCAAAATCGACAGGTCCGGGGCTTAGGGAATTTCTCATATGCCACAAAACGGTTGAAGCTCCTGTTCAAAAATGATGCTCCGAAATCAACTTCTGTCACCTTAGTGATACATTTTGGGATAGTACCTAAAGTTTAAAGCAGAAATTGGGGCACTTTTGAATTTTTTATTTTTGACCAAAATCGACAGGTCCGGGGCTTAGGGAATTTTTCATATGCCACAAAACGGTTGAAGCTCCTGTTCAAAAATGATGCTCCAAAATCAACTTCTGTCACTTTAGTGATACATTTTGGGATAGTACCTAAAGTTTAAAGCAGAAATTGGGGCACTTTTGAATTTTTTATTTTTGACCAAAATCGACAGGTCCGGGGCTTAGGGAATTTCTCATATGCCTCAAAACGGTTGAAGCACCTGTTCAAAAATGATGCTCCGAAATCAACTTCTGTCACCTTAGTGATACATTTTGGGATAGTACCTAAAGTTTAAAGCAGAAATTGGGGCACTTTGAAATTTTCATTTTTGACCAAAATCGACAGGTCCGGGGCTTAGGGAATTTCTCATATGCCTCAAAACGGTTGAAGCACCTGTTCAAAAATGATGCTCCGAAATCAACTTCTGTCACCTTAGTGATACATTTTGGGATAGTACCTAAAGTTTAAAGCAGAAATTGGGGCACTTTTGAAATTTTCATTTTTGACCAAAATCGACAGGTCCGGGGCTTAGGGAATTTCTCATATGCCACAAAACGGTTGAAGCTCCTGTTCAAAAATGATGCTCCAAAATCAACTTCTGTCACCTTAGTGATACATTTTGGGATAGTACCTAAAGTTTAAAGCAGAAATTGGGGCACTTTTGAAATTTTCATTTTTGACCAAAATCGACAGGTCTGGGGCTTAGGGAATTTCTCATATGCCACAAAACGGTTGAAGCTCCTGTTCAAAAATGATGCTCCGAAATCAACTTCTATCTCCTTAGTGATACATTTTGGGATAGTACCTAAAGTTTAAAGCAGAAATTGGGGCACTTTTGAATTTTTTATTTTTGACCAAAATCGACAGGTCCGGGGCTTAGGGAATTTCTCATATGCCTCAAAACGGTTGAAGCACCTGTTCAAAAATGATGCTCCGAAATCAACTTCTGTCACCTTAGTGATACATTTTGGGATAGTACCTAAAGTTTAAAGCAGAAATTGGGGCACTTTTGAAATTTTCATTTTTGACCAAAATCGACAGGTCCAGGGCTTAGGGAATTTCTCATATGCCACAAAACGGTTGAAGCTCCTGTTCAAAAATGATGCTCCAAAATCAACTTCTGTCACCTTAGTGATACATTTTGGGATAGTACCTAAAGTTTAAAGCAGAAATTGGGGCACTTTTGAAATTTTCATTTTTGACCAAAATCGACAGGTCTGGGGCTTAGGGAATTTCTCATATGCCACAAAACGGTTGAAGCTCCTGTTCAAAAATGATGCTCCGAAATCAACTTCTATCTCCTTAGTGATACATTTTGGGATAGTACCTAAAGTTTAAAGCAGAAATTGGGGTACTTTTGAATTTTTTATTTTTGACCAAAATCGACAGGTCCGTGGCTTAGGGAATTTTTCATATGCCACAAAACGGTTGAAGCTCCTGTTCAAAAATGATGCTCCAAAATCAACTTCTGTCACTTTAGTGATACATTTTGGGATAGTACCTAAAGTTTAAAGCAGAAATTGGGGCACTTTTGAATTTTTTATTTTTGAACAAAATCGACAGGTCCGGGGCTTAGGGAATTTTTCATATGCCACAAAACGGTTGAAGCTCCTGTTAAAAAATGATGCTCCAAAATCAACTTCTGTCACCTTAGTGATACATTTTGGGATAGTACCTAAAGTTTAAAGCAGAAATTGGGGCACTTTTGAAATTTTCATTTTTGACCAAAATCGACAGGTTTGGGGCTTAGGGAATTTCTCATATGCCACAAAACGGTTGAAGCACCTGTTCAAAAATGATGCTCCGAAATCAACTTCTGTCACCTCAGTGATATATTTTGGGATAGTACCTAAAGTTTAAAGCAGAAATTGGGGCACTTTTGAAATTTTCATTTTTGACCAAAATCGACAGGTCCGGGGCTTAGGGAATTTCTCATATGCCACAAAACGATTGAAGCTCCTGTTCAAAAATGATGCTCCGAAATCAACTTCTGTCACCTTAGTGATACATTTTGGGATAGTACCTAAAGTTTAAAGCAGAAATTGGGGCACTTTTGAAATTTTCATTTTTGACCAAAATCGACAGCTCCGGGGCTTAGGGAATTTCTCATATGCCACAAAACGGTTGAAGCTCCTGTTCAAAAATGATGCTCCGAAATCAACTTCTGTCACCTTAGTGATACATTTTGGGATAGTACCTAAAGTTTAAAGCAGAAATTGGGGCACTTTTGAAATTTTCATTTTTGACCAAAATCGACAGGTCCAGGGCTTAGGGAATTTCTCATATGCCACAAAACGGTTGAAGCTCCTGTTCAAAAATGATGCTCCGAAATCAACTTCTGTCACCTTAGTGATACATTTTGGGATAGTACCTAAAGTTTAAAGCAGAAATTGGGGAACTTTTGAAATTTTCATTTTAGACCAAAATCGACAGGTCCGGGGCTTAGGGAATTTCTCATATGCCACAAAACGGTTGAAGCTCCTGTTCAAAAATGATGCTCCGAAATCAACTTCTGTCACCTTTGTGATACATTTTGATATAGTACCTAAAGTTTAAAGCAGAAATTGGGGCACTTTTGAAATATTCATTTTTGGCCAAAATCGACAGGTCCGGGGCTTAGGGAATTTTTCATATGCCACAAAACGGTTGAAGCTCCTGTTCAAAAATGATGCTCCGAAATCAACTTCTGTCACCTTAGTGATACATTTTGGGATAGTACCTAAAGTTTAAAGCAGAAATTGGGGCACTTTTGAAATTTTCATTTTTGACCAAAATCGACAGGTCCGGGGCTTAGGGAATTTCTCATATGCCACAAAACGGTTGAAGCTCCTGTTCAAAAATGATGCTCCGAAATCAACTTCTGTCACCTTAGTGATACATTTTGGGATAGTACCTAAAGTTTAAAGCAGAAATTGGGGCACTTTTGAATTTTTTATTTTTGACCAAAATCGACAGGTCCGGGGCTTAGGGAATTTTTCATATGCCACAAAACGGTTGAAGCTCCTGTTCAAAAATGATGCTCCAAAATCAACTTCTGTCACTTTAGTGATACATTTTGGGATAGTACCTAAAGTTTAAAGCAGAAATTGGGGCACTTTTGAATTTTTTATTTTTGACCAAAATCGACAGGTCCGGGGCTTAGGGAATTTCTCATATGCCTCAAAACGGTTGAAGCACCTGTTCAAAAATGATGCTCCGAAATCAACTTCTGTCACCTTAGTGATACATTTTGGGATAGTACCTAAAGTTTAAAGCAGAAATTGGGGCACTTTGAAATTTTCATTTTTGACCAAAATCGACAGGTCCGGGGCTTAGGGAATTTCTCATATGCCTCAAAACGGTTGAAGCACCTGTTCAAAAATGATGCTCCGAAATCAACTTCTGTCACCTTAGTGATACATTTTGGGATAGTACCTAAAGTTTAAAGCAGAAATTGGGGCACTTTTGAAATTTTCATTTTTGACCAAAATCGACAGGTCCGGGGCTTAGGGAATTTCTCATATGCCACAAAACGGTTGAAGCTCCTGTTCAAAAATGATGCTCCAAAATCAACTTCTGTCACCTTAGTGATACATTTTGGGATAGTACCTAAAGTTTAAAGCAGAAATTGGGGCACTTTTGAAATTTTCATTTTTGACCAAAATCGACAGGTCTGGGGCTTAGGGAATTTCTCATATGCCACAAAACGGTTGAAGCTCCTGTTCAAAAATGATGCTCCGAAATCAACTTCTATCTCCTTAGTGATACATTTTGGGATAGTACCTAAAGTTTAAAGCAGAAATTGGGGCACTTTTGAATTTTTTATTTTTGACCAAAATCGACAGGTCCGGGGCTTAGGGAATTTCTCATATGCCTCAAAACGGTTGAAGCACCTGTTCAAAAATGATGCTCCGAAATCAACTTCTGTCACCTTAGTGATACATTTTGGGATAGTACCTAAAGTTTAAAGCAGAAATTGGGGCACTTTTGAAATTTTCATTTTTGACCAAAATCGACAGGTCCAGGGCTTAGGGAATTTCTCATATGCCACAAAACGGTTGAAGCTCCTGTTCAAAAATGATGCTCCAAAATCAACTTCTGTCACCTTAGTGATACATTTTGGGATAGTACCTAAAGTTTAAAGCAGAAATTGGGGCACTTTTGAAATTTTCATTTTTGACCAAAATCGACAGGTCTGGGGCTTAGGGAATTTCTCATATGCCACAAAACGGTTGAAGCTCCTGTTCAAAAATGATGCTCCGAAATCAACTTCTATCTCCTTAGTGATACATTTTGGGATAGTACCTAAAGTTTAAAGCAGAAATTGGGGTACTTTTGAATTTTTTATTTTTGACCAAAATCGACAGGTCCGTGGCTTAGGGAATTTTTCATATGCCACAAAACGGTTGAAGCTCCTGTTCAAAAATGATGCTCCAAAATCAACTTCTGTCACTTTAGTGATACATTTTGGGATAGTACCTAAAGTTTAAAGCAGAAATTGGGGCACTTTTGAATTTTTTATTTTTGAACAAAATCGACAGGTCCGGGGCTTAGGGAATTTTTCATATGCCACAAAACGGTTGAAGCTCCTGTTAAAAAATGATGCTCCAAAATCAACTTCTGTCACCTTAGTGATACATTTTGGGATAGTACCTAAAGTTTAAAGCAGAAATTGGGGCACTTTTGAAATTTTCATTTTTGACCAAAATCGACAGGTTTGGGGCTTAGGGAATTTCTCATATGCCACAAAACGGTTGAAGCACCTGTTCAAAAATGATGCTCCGAAATCAACTTCTGTCACCTCAGTGATATATTTTGGGATAGTACCTAAAGTTTAAAGCAGAAATTGGGGCACTTTTGAAATTTTCATTTTTGACCAAAATCGACAGGTCCGGGGCTTAGGGAATTTCTCATATGCCACAAAACGATTGAAGCTCCTGTTCAAAAATGATGCTCCGAAATCAACTTCTGTCACCTTAGTGATACATTTTGGGATAGTACCTAAAGTTTAAAGCAGAAATTGGGGCACTTTTGAAATTTTCATTTTTGACCAAAATCGACAGCTCCGGGGCTTAGGGAATTTCTCATATGCCACAAAACGGTTGAAGCTCCTGTTCAAAAATGATGCTCCGAAATCAACTTCTGTCACCTTAGTGATACATTTTGGGATAGTACCTAAAGTTTAAAGCAGAAATTGGGGCACTTTTGAAATTTTCATTTTTGACCAAAATCGACAGGTCCAGGGCTTAGGGAATTTCTCATATGCCACAAAACGGTTGAAGCTCCTGTTCAAAAATGATGCTCCGAAATCAACTTCTGTCACCTTAGTGATACATTTTGGGATAGTACCTAAAGTTTAAAGCAGAAATTGGGGAACTTTTGAAATTTTCATTTTAGACCAAAATCGACAGGTCCGGGGCTTAGGGAATTTCTCATATGCCACAAAACGGTTGAAGCTCCTGTTCAAAAATGATGCTCCGAAATCAACTTCTGTCACCTTTGTGATACATTTTGATATAGTACCTAAAGTTTAAAGCAGAAATTGGGGCACTTTTGAAATATTCATTTTTGGCCAAAATCGACAGGTCCGGGGCTTAGGGAATTTTTCATATGCCACAAAACGGTTGAAGCTCCTGTTCAAAAATGATGCTCCGAAATCAACTTCTGTCACCTTAGTGATACATTTTGGGATAGTACCTAAAGTTTAAAGCAGAAATTGGGGCACTCTTGAAATTTTCATTTTTGACCAAAATCGACAGGTCTGGGGCTTAGGGAATTTTTCATATGCCACAAAACGGTTGAAGCTCCTGTTCAAAAATGATGCTCCGAAATCAACTTCTGTCACCTTAGTGATACATTTTGGGATAGTACCTAAAGTTTAAAGCAGAAATTGGGGCACTTTTGAAATTTTCATTTTTGACCAAAATCGACAGGTCCGGGGCTTAGGGAATTTCTCATATGCCACAAAATGGTTGAAGCTCCTGTTAAAAAATGATGCTCCGAAATCAACTTCTGTCACCTTAGTGATACATTTTGGGATAGTACCTAAAGTTTAAAGCAGAAATTGGGGCACTTTTGAAATTTTCTCTTTTGACCAAAATCGACAGGTCCGGGGCTTAGGGAATTTCTCATATGCCACAAAACGATTGAAGCTCCTGTTCAAAAATGATGCTCTGAAATCAACTTCTGTCACCTTAGTGATACATTTTGGGATAGTACCTAAAGTTTAAAGCAGAAATTGGGGCACTTTTGAAATTTTCATTTTTGACCAAAATCGACAGGTCCGGGGCTTAGGGAATTTCTCATATGCCACAAAACGGTTGAAGCTCCTGTTCAAAAATGATGCTCCAAAATCAACTTCTGTCACCTTAGTGATACATTTTGGGATAGTACCTAAAGTTTAAAGCAGAAATTGGGGCACTTTTGAAATTTTCATTTTTGACCAAAATCGACAGGTCTGGGGCTTAGGGAATTTCTCATATGCCACAAAACGGTTGAAGCTCCTGTTCAAAAATGATGCTCCGAAATCAACTTCTATCTCCTTAGTGATACATTTTGGGATAGTACCTAAAGTTTAAAGCAGAAATTGGGGTACTTTTGAATTTTTTATTTTTGACCAAAATCGACAGGTCCGTGGCTTAGGGAATTTTTCATATGCCACAAAACGGTTGAAGCTCCTGTTCAAAAATGATGCTCCAAAATCAACTTCTGTCACTTTAGTGATACATTTTGGGATAGTACCTAAAGTTTAAAGCAGAAATTGGGGCACTTTTGAATTTTTTATTTTTGAACAAAATCGACAGGTCCGGGGCTTAGGGAATTTTTCATATGCCACAAAACGGTTGAAGCTCCTGTTAAAAAATGATGCTCCAAAATCAACTTCTGTCACCTTAGTGATACATTTTGGGATAGTACCTAAAGTTTAAAGCAGAAATTGGGGCACTTTTGAAATTTTCATTTTTGACCAAAATCGACAGGTTTGGGGCTTAGGGAATTTCTCATATGCCACAAAACGGTTGAAGCACCTGTTCAAAAATGATGCTCCGAAATCAACTTCTGTCACCTCAGTGATATATTTTGGGATAGTACCTAAAGTTTAAAGCAGAAATTGGGGCACTTTTGAAATTTTCATTTTTGACCAAAATCGACAGGTCCGGGGCTTAGGGAATTTCTCATATGCCACAAAACGATTGAAGCTCCTGTTCAAAAATGATGCTCCGAAATCAACTTCTGTCACCTTAGTGATACATTTTGGGATAGTACCTAAAGTTTAAAGCAGAAATTGGGGCACTTTTGAAATTTTCATTTTTGACCAAAATCGACAGCTCCGGGGCTTAGGGAATTTCTCATATGCCACAAAACGGTTGAAGCTCCTGTTCAAAAATGATGCTCCGAAATCAACTTCTGTCACCTTAGTGATACATTTTGGGATAGTACCTAAAGTTTAAAGCAGAAATTGGGGCACTTTTGAAATTTTCATTTTTGACCAAAATCGACAGGTCCAGGGCTTAGGGAATTTCTCATATGCCACAAAACGGTTGAAGCTCCTGTTCAAAAATGATGCTCCGAAATCAACTTCTGTCACCTTAGTGATACATTTTGGGATAGTACCTAAAGTTTAAAGCAGAAATTGGGGAACTTTTGAAATTTTCATTTTAGACCAAAATCGACAGGTCCGGGGCTTAGGGAATTTCTCATATGCCACAAAACGGTTGAAGCTCCTGTTCAAAAATGATGCTCCGAAATCAACTTCTGTCACCTTTGTGATACATTTTGATATAGTACCTAAAGTTTAAAGCAGAAATTGGGGCACTTTTGAAATATTCATTTTTGGCCAAAATCGACAGGTCCGGGGCTTAGGGAATTTTTCATATGCCACAAAATGGTTGAAGCTCCTGTTCAAAAATGATGATCCGAAATCAACTTCTGTCACCTTAGTGATACATTTTGGGATAGTACCTAAAGTTTAAAGCAGAAATTGGGGCACTTTTGAAATTTTATTTTTGACCAAAATCGACAGGTCCGGGGCTTAGGGAATTTTTCATATGCCACAAAACGGTTGAAGCTCCTGTTCAAAAATGATGCTCCAAAATCAACTTCTGTCACCTTAGTGATACATTTTGGGATAGTACCTAAAATTTAAAGCAGAAATTGGGGCACTTTTGAATTTTCATTTTTGACCAAAATCGACAGGTCCGGGGCTTAGGGAATTTTTCATATGCCACAAAACGGTTGAAGCTCCTGTTCAAAAATGATGCTCCAAAATCAACTTCTGTCACCTTAGTGATACATTTTGGGATAGTACCTAAAATTTAAAGCAGAAATTGGGACACTTTTGAATTTTCATTTTTGACCAAAATCGACAGGTCCGGGGCTTAGGGAATTTTTCATATGCCACAAAACGGTTGAAGCTCCTGTTCAAAAATGATGCTCCGAAATCAACTTCTGTCACCTTAATGATACATTTTGGGATAGTACCTAAAGTTTAAAGCAGAAATTGGGGCACTTTTGAAATTTTAATTTTTGACCAAAATCGACAGGTCCGGGGCTTAGGGAATTTCTCATATGCCACAAAACGGTTGAAGCTCCTGTTCAAAAATGATGATCCGAAATCAACTTCTGTCACCTTAGTGATACATTTTGGGATAGTACCTAAAGTTTAAAGCAGAAATTGGGGCACTTTTGAATTTTTTATTTTTGACCAAAATCGACAGGTCCGGGGCTTAGGGAATTTTTCATATGCCACAAAACGGTTGAAGCTCCTGTTCAAAAATGATGCTCCAAAATCAACTTCTGTCACCTTAGTGATACATTTTGGGATAGTACCTAAAGTTTAAAGCAGAAATTGGGGCACTTTTGAAATTTTCATTTTTGACCAAAATCGACAGGTCCGGGTCTTAGGGAATTTCTCATATGCCACAAAACGGTTGAAGCTCCTGTTCAAAAATGATGATCCGAAATCAACTTCTGTCACCTTAGTGATACATTTTGGGATAGTACCTAAAGTTTAAAGCAGAAATTGGGGCACTTTTGAATTTTTTATTTTTGACCAAAATCGACAGGTCCGGGGCTTAGGGAATTTTTCATATGCCACAAAACGGTTGAAGCTCCTGTTCAAAAATGATGCTCCAAAATCAACTTCTGTCACTTTAGTGATACATTTTGGGATAGTACCTAAAGTTTAAAGCAGAAATTGGGGCACTTTTGAATTTTTTATTTTTGACCAAAATCGACAGGTCCGGGGCTTAGGGAATTTCTCATATGCCTCAAAACGGTTGAAGCACCTGTTCAAAAATGATGCTCCGAAATCAACTTCTGTCACCTTAGTGATACATTTTGGGATAGTACCTAAAGTTTAAAGCAGAAATTGGGGCACTTTGAAATTTTCATTTTTGACCAAAATCGACAGGTCCGGGGCTTAGGGAATTTCTCATATGCCACAAAACGGTTGAAGCTCCTGTTCAAAAATGATGCTCCGAAATCAACTTCTGTCACCTTAGTGATACATTTTGGGATAGTACCTAAAGTTTAAAGCAGAAATTGGGGCACTTTTGAAATTTTCATTTTTGACCAAAATCGACAGGTCCGGGGCTTAGGGAATTTCTCATATGCCACAAAACGGTTGAAGCTCCTGTTCAAAAATGATGCTCCGAAATCAACTTCTGTCACCTTAATGATACATTTTGGGATAGTACCTAAAGTTTAAAGCAGAAATTGGGGCACTTTTGAAATTTTAATTTTTGACCAAAATCGACAGGTCCGGGGCTTAGGGAATTTCTCATATGCCACAAAACGGTTGAAGCTCCTGTTCAAAAATGATGCTCCGAAATCAACTTCTATCTCCTTAGTGATACATTTTGGGATAGTACCTAAAGTTTAAAGCAGAAATTGGGGCACTTTTGAAATTTTCATTTTTGACCAAAATCGACAGGTCCGGGGCTTAGGGAATTTCTCATATGCCACAAAACGGTTGAAGCTCCTGTTCAAAAATGATGATCCGAAATCAACTTCTGTCACCTTAGTGATACATTTTGGGATAGTACCTAAAGTTTAAAGCAGAAATTGGGGCACTTTTGAATTTTTTATTTTTGACCAAAATCGACAGGTCCGTGGCTTAGGGAATTTTTCATATGCCACAAAACGGTTGAAGCTCCTGTTCAAAAATGATGCTCCAAAATCAACTTCTGTCACTTTAGTGATACATTTTGGGATAGTACCTAAAGTTTAAAGCAGAAATTGGGGCACTTTTGAATTTTTTATTTTTGAACAAAATCGACAGGTCCGGGGCTTAGGGAATTTTTCATATGCCACAAAACGGTTGAAGCTCCTGTTCAAAAATGATGCTCCGAAATCAACTTCTGTCACCTTAGTGATACATTTTGGGATAGTACCTAAAGTTTAAAGCAGAAATTGGGGCACTTTTGAAATTTTCATTTTTGACCAAAATCGACAGATCCGGGTCTTAGGGAATTTCTCATATGCCACAAAACGGTTGAAGCTCCTGTTCAAAAATGATGATCCGAAATCAACTTCTGTCACCTTAGTGATACATTTTGGGATAGTACCTAAAGTTTAAAGCAGAAATTGGGGCACTTTTGAATTTTTTATTTTTGACCAAAATCGACAGGTCCGGGGCTTAGGGAATTTTTCATATGCCACAAAACGGTTGAAGCTCCTGTTCAAAAATGATGCTCCAAAATCAACTTCTGTCACTTTAGTGATACATTTTGGGATAGTACCTAAAGTTTAAAGCAGAAATTGGGGCACTTTTGAATTTTTTATTTTTGACCAAAATCGACAGGTCCGGGGCTTAGGGAATTTCTCATATGCCTCAAAACGGTTGAAGCACCTGTTCAAAAATGGTGCTCCGAAATCAACTTCTGTCACCTTAGTGATACATTTTGGGATAGTACCTAAAGTTTAAAGCAGAAATTGGGGCACTTTGAAATTTTCATTTTTGACCAAAATCGACAGGTCCGGGGCTTAGGGAATTTCTCATATGCCACAAAACGGTTGAAGCTCCTGTTCAAAAATGATGCTCCGAAATCAACTTCTGTCACCTTAGTGATACATTTTGGGATAGTACCTAAAGTTTAAAGCAGAAATTGGGGCACTTTTGAAATTTTCATTTTTGACCAAAATCGACAGGTCCGGGGCTTAGGGAATTTCTCATATGCCACAAAACGGTTGAAGCTCCTGTTCAAAAATGATGCTCCGAAATCAACTTCTATCTCCTTAGTGATACATTTTGGGATAGTACCTAAAGTTTAAAGCAGAAATTGGGGCACTTTTGAAATTTTCATTTTTGACCAAAATCGACAGGTCCGGGGCTTAGGGAATTTCTCATATGCCACAAAACGGTTGAAGCTCCTGTTCAAAAATGATGATCCGAAATCAACTTCTGTCACCTTAGTGATACATTTTGGGATAGTACCTAAAGTTTAAAGCAGAAATTGGGGCACTTTGAAATTTTCATTTTTGACCAAAATCGACAGGTCCGGGGCTTAGGGAATTTCTCATATGCCACAAAACGGTTGAAGCTCCTGTTCAAAAATGATGCTCCGAAATCAACTTCTGTCACCTTAGTGATACATTTTGGGATAGTACCTAAAGTTTAAAGCAGAAATTGGGGCACTTTTGAAATTTTCATTTTTGACCAAAATCGACAGGTCCGGGGCTTAGGGAATTTCTCATATGCCACAAAACGGTTGAAGCTCCTGTTCAAAAATGATGCTCCGAAATCAACTTCTGTCACCTTAATGATACATTTTGGGATAGTACCTAAAGTTTAAAGCAGAAATTGGGGCACTTTTGAAATTTTCATTTTTGACCAAAATCGACAGGTCTGGGGCTTAGGGAATTTCTCATATGCCACAAAACGGTTGAAGCTCCTGTTCAAAAATGATGCTCCGAAATCAACTTCTATCTCCTTAGTGATACATTTTGGGATAGTACCTAAAGTTTAAAGCAGAAATTGGGGCACTTTTGAAATTTTCATTTTTGACCAAAATCGACAGGTCCGGGGCTTAGGGAATTTCTCATATGCCACAAAACGGTTGAAGCTCCTGTTCAAAAATGATGATCCGAAATCAACTTCTGTCACCTTAGTGATACATTTTGGGATAGTACCTAAAGTTTAAAGCAGAAATTGGGGCACTTTTGAATTTTTTATTTTTGACCAAAATCGACAGGTCCGTGGCTTAGGGAATTTTTCATATGCCACAAAACGGTTGAAGCTCCTGTTCAAAAATTATGCTCCAAAATCAACTTCTGTCACTTTAGTGATACATTTTGGGATAGTACCTAAAGTTTAAAGCAGAAATTGGGGCACTTTTGAAATTTTAATTTTTGACCAAAATCGACAGGTTTGGGGCTTAGGGAATTTCTCATATGCCACAAAACGGTTGAAGCACCTGTTCAAAAATGATGCTCCGAAATCAACTTCTGTCACCTCAGTGATATATTTTGGGATAGTACCTAAAGTTTAAAGCAGAAATTGGGGCACTTTTGAAATTTTCATTTTTGACCAAAATCGACAGGTCCGGGGCTTAGGGAATTTCTCATATGCCACAAAACGATTGAAGCTCCTGTTCAAAAATGATGCTCCGAAATCAACTTCTGTCACCTTAGTGATACATTTTGGGATAGTACCTAAAGTTTAAAGCAGAAATTGGGGCACTTTTGAAATTTTCATTTTTGACCAAAATCGACAGCTCCGGGGCTTAGGGAATTTCTCATATGCCACAAAACGGTTGAAGCTCCTGTTCAAAAATGATGCTCCGAAATCAACTTCTGTCACCTTAGTGATAAATTTTGGGATAGTACCTAAAGTTTAAAGCAGAAATTGGGGCACTTTTGAAATTTTCATTTTTGACCAAAATCGACAGGTCCAGGGCTTAGGGAATTTCTCATATGCCACAAAACGGTTGAAGCTCCTGTTCAAAAATGATGCTCCGAAATCAACTTCTGTCACCTTAGTGATACATTTTGGGATAGTACCTAAAGTTTAAAGCAGAAATTGGGGCACTTTTGAAATTTTCATTTTAGACCAAAATCGACAGGTCCGGGGCTTAGGGAATTTCTCATATGCCACAAAACGGTTGAAGCTCCTGTTCAAAAATGATGCTCCGAAATCAACTTCTGTCACCTTTGTGATACATTTTGATATAGTACCTAAAGTTTAAAGCAGAAATTGGGGCACTTTTGAAATATTCATTTTTGGCCAAAATCGACAGGTCCGGGGCTTAGGGAATTTTTCATATGCCACAAAACGGTTGAAGCTCCTGTTCAAAAATGATGCTCCGAAATCAACTTCTGTCACCTTAGTGATACATTTTGGTATAGTACCTAAAGTTTAAAGCAGAAATTGGGGCACTCTTGAAATTTTCATTTTTGACCAAAATCGACAGGTCTGGGGCTTAGGGAATTTTTCATATGCCACAAAACGGTTGAAGCTCCTGTTCAAAAATGATGCTCCGAAATCAACTTCTGTCACCTTAGTGATACATTTTGGGATAGTACCTAAAGTTTAAAGCAGAGATTGGGGCACTTTTGAAATTTTCATTTTTGACCAAAATCGACAGGTCTGGGGCTTAGGGAATTTCTCATATGCCACAAAATGGTTGAAGCTCCTGTTCAAAAATGATGCTCCGAAATCAACTTCCGTCACCTTAGTGATACATTTTGGGATAGTACCTAAAGTTTAAAGCAGAAATTGGGGCACTTTTGAAATTTTCATTTTTGACCAAAATCGACAGGTCCGGGGCTTAGGGAATTTCTCATATGCCACAAAACGGTTGAAGCTCCTGTTCAAAAATGATGCTCCGAAATCAACTTCTGTCACCTTAGTGATACATTTTGGGATAGTACCTAAAGTTTAAAGCAGAAATTGGGGCACTTTTGAAATTTTCATTTTTGACCAAAATCGACAGGTCCGGGGCTTAGGGAATTTCTCATATGCCACAAAACGGTTGAAGCTCCTGTTCAAAAATGTTGCTCCGAAATCAACTTCTGTCACCTTAGTGATACATTTTGGGATAGTACCTAAAGTTTAAAGCAGAAATTGGGGCACTTTTGAAATTTTCACTTTTGACCAAAATCGACAGGTCCGGGGCTTAGGGAATTATTCATATGCCACAAAACGATTGAAGCTCCTGTTCAAAAATGATGCTCTGAAATCAACTTCTGTCACCTTAGTGATACATTTTGGGATAGTACCTAAAGTTTAAAGCAGAAATTGGGGCACTTTTGAAATTTTCATTTTTGACCAAAATCGACAGGTCCGGGGCTTAGGGAATTTCTCATATGCCACAAAACGGTTGAAGCTCCTGTTCAAAAATGATGCTCCGAAATCAACTTCTGTCACCTTAGTGATACATTTTGGGATAGTACCTAAAGTTTAAAGCAGAAATTGGGGAACTTTTGAAATTTTCATTTTTGACCAAAATCGACAGGTCCGGGGCTTAGGGAATTTCTCATATGCCACAAAACGGTTGAAGCTCCTGTTCAAAAATGATGCTCCGAAATCAACTTCTGTCACCTTAGTGATACATTTTGGGATAGTACCTAAAGTTTAAAGCAGAAATTGGGGCACTTTTGAAATTTTCATTTTGACCAAAATCGACAGGTCCGGGGCTTAGGAAATTTCTCATATGCCACAAAACGGTTGAAGCTCCTGTTCAAAAATGATGCTCCGAAATCAACTTCTGTGACCTTAGTGATACATTTTGGGATAGTACCTAAAGTTTAAAGCAGAAATTGGGGCACTTTTGAAATTTTCATTTTTGACCAAAATCGACAGGTCCGGGGCTTAGGGAATTTCTCATATGCCACAAAACGGTTGAAGCTCCTGTTCAAAAATGATGATCCGAAATCAACTTCTGTCACCTTAGTGATACATTTTGGGATAGTACCTAAAGTTTAAAGCAGAAATTGGGGCACTTTTGAATTTTTTATTTTTGACCAAAATCGACAGGTCCGTGGCTTAGGGAATTTTTCATATGCCACAAAACGGTTGAAGCTCCTGTTCAAAAATGATGCTCCAAAATCAACTTCTGTCACTTTAGTGATACATTTTGGGATAGTACCTAAAGTTTAAAGCAGAAATTGGGGCACTTTTGAATTTTTTATTTTTGAACAAAATCGACAGGTCCGGGGCTTAGGGAATTTTTCATATGCCACAAAACGGTTGAAGCTCCTGTTCAAAAATGATGCTCCGAAATCAACTTCTGTCACCTTAGTGATACATTTTGGGATAGTACCTAAAGTTTAAAGCAGAAATTGGGGCACTTTTGAAATTTTCATTTTTGACCAAAATCGACAGGTCCGGGTCTTAGGGAATTTCTCATATGCCACAAAACGGTTGAAGCTCCTGTTCAAAAATGATGATCCGAAATCAACTTCTGTCACCTTAGTGATACATTTTGGGATAGTACCTAAAGTTTAAAGCAGAAATTGGGGCACTTTTGAATTTTTTATTTTTGACCAAAATCGACAGGTCCGGGGCTTAGGGAATTTTTCATATGCCACAAAACGGTTGAAGCTCCTGTTCAAAAATGATGCTCCAAAATCAACTTCTGTCACTTTAGTGATACATTTTGGGATAGTACCTAAAGTTTAAAGCAGAAATTGGGGCACTTTTGAATTTTTTATTTTTGACCAAAATCGACAGGTCCGGGGCTTAGGGAATTTCTCATATGCCTCAAAACGGTTGAAGCACCTGTTCAAAAATGATGCTCCGAAATCAACTTCTGTCACCTTAGTGATACATTTTGGGATAGTACCTAAAGTTTAAAGCAGAAATTGGGGCACTTTTGAAATTTTAATTTTTGACCAAAATCGACAGGTCCGGGGCTTAGGGAATTTCTCATATGCCACAAAACGGTTGAAGCTCCTGTTCAAAAATGATGCTCCGAAATCAACTTCTATCTCCTTAGTGATACATTTTGGGATAGTACCTAAAGTTTAAAGCAGAAATTGGGGCACTTTTGAAATTTTCATTTTTGACCAAAATCGACAGGTCCGGGGCTTAGGGAATTTCTCATATGCCACAAAACGGTTGAAGCTCCTGTTCAAAAATGATGCTCCGAAATCAACTTCTGTCACCTTAGTGATACATTTTGGGATAGTACCTAAAGTTTAAAGCAGAAATTGGGGCACTTTTGAAATTTTCATTTTTGACCAAAATCGACAGGTCCGGGGCTTAGGGAATTTCTCATATGCCACAAAACGGTTGAAGCTCCTGTTCAAAAATGATGCTCCGAAATCAACTTCTATCTCCTTAGTGATACATTTTGGGATAGTACCTAAAGTTTAAAGCAGAAATTGGGGCACTTTTGAAATTTTCATTTTTGACCAAAATCGACAGGTCCGGGGCTTAGGGAATTTCTCATATGCCACAAAACGGTTGAAGCTCCTGTTCAAAAATGATGCTCCGAAATCAACTTCTGTCACCTTAGTGATACATTTTGGGATAGTACCTAAAGTTTAAAGCAGAAATTGGGGCACTTTTGAAATTTTCATTTTTGACCAAAATCGACAGGTCCGGGGCTTAGGGAATTTCTCATATGCCACAAAACGGTTGAAGCTCCTGTTCAAAAATGATGATCCGAAATCAACTTCTGTCACCTTAGTGATACATTTTGGGATAGTACCTAAAGTTTAAAGCAGAAATTGGGGCACTTTTGAAATTTTCATTTTTGACCAAAATCGACAGGTCCGTGGCTTAGGGAATTTTTCATATGCCACAAAATGGTTGAAGCTCCTGTTCAAAAATGATGCTCCAAAATCAACTTCTGTCACTTTAGTGATACATTTTGGGATAGTACCTAAAGTTTAAAGCAGAAATTGGGGCACTTTTGAATTTTTTATTTTTGAACAAAATCGACAGGTCCGGGGCTTAGGGAATTTTTCATATGCCACAAAACGGTTGAAGCTCCTGTTCAAAAATGATGCTCCGAAATCAACTTCTGTCACCTTAGTGATACATTTTGGGATAGTACCTAAAGTTTAAAGCAGAAATTGGGGCACTTTTGAAATTTTAATTTTTGACCAAAATCGACAGGTCCGGGTCTTAGGGAATTTCTCATATGCCACAAAACGGTTGAAGCTCCTGTTCAAAAATGATGATCCGAAATCAACTTCTGTCACCTTAGTGATACATTTTGGGATAGTACCTAAAGTTTAAAGCAGAAATTGGGGCACTTTTGAAATTTTCATTTTTGACCAAAATCGACAGGTCCGGGGCTTAGGGAATTTCTCATATGCCACAAAACGGTTGAAGCTCCTGTTCAAAAATGATGATCCGAAATCAACTTCTGTCACCTTAGTGATACATTTTGGGATAGTACCTAAAGTTTAAAGCAGAAATTGGGGCACTTTTGAATTTTTTATTTTTGACCAAAATCGACAGGTCCGTGGCTTAGGGAATTTTTCATATGCCACAAAACGGTTGAAGCTCCTGTTCAAAAATGATGCTCCAAAATCAACTTCTGTCACCTTAGTGATACATTTTGGGATAGTACCTAAAGTTTAAAGCAGAAATTGGGGCACTTTTGAAATTTTCATTTTTGACCAAAATCGACAGGTCCGGGTCTTAGGGAATTTCTCATATGCCACAAAACGGTTGAAGCTCCTGTTCAAAAATGATGATCCGAAATCAACTTCTGTCACCTTAGTGATACATTTTGGGATAGTACCTAAAGTTTAAAGCAGAAATTGGGGCACTTTTGAATTTTTTATTTTTGACCAAAATCGACAGGTCCGGGGCTTAGGGAATTTTTCATATGCCACAAAACGGTTGAAGCTCCTGTTCAAAAATGATGCTCCAAAATCAACTTCTGTCACTTTAGTGATACATTTTGGGATAGTACCTAAAGTTTAAAGCAGAAATTGGGGCACTTTTGAATTTTTTATTTTTGACCAAAATCGACAGGTCCGGGGCTTAGGGAATTTCTCATATGCCTCAAAACGGTTGAAGCACCTGTTCAAAAATGATGCTCCGAAATCAACTTCTGTCACCTTAGTGATACATTTTGGGATAGTACCTAAAGTTTAAAGCAGAAATTGGGGCACTTTTGAAATTTTCATTTTTGACCAAAATCGACAGGTCCGGGGCTTAGGGAATTTCTCATATGCCACAAAACGGTTGAAGCTCCTGTTCAAAAATGATGCTCCGAAATCAACTTCTGTCACCTTAATGATACATTTTGGGATAGTACCTAAAGTTTAAAGCAGAAATTGGGGCACTTTTGAAATTTTAATTTTTGACCAAAATCGACAGGTCCGGGGCTTAGGGAATTTCTCATATGCCACAAAACGGTTGAAGCTCCTGTTCAAAAATGATGCTCCGAAATCAACTTCTATCTCCTTAGTGATACATTTTGGGATAGTACCTAAAGTTTAAAGCAGAAATTGGGGCACTTTTGAAATTTTCATTTTTGACCAAAATCGACAGGTCCGGGGCTTAGGGAATTTCTCATATGCCACAAAACGGTTGAAGCTCCTGTTCAAAAATGATGATCCGAAATCAACTTCTGTCACCTTAGTGATACATTTTGGGATAGTACCTAAAGTTTAAAGCAGAAATTGGGGCACTTTGAAATTTTCATTTTTGACCAAAATCGACAGGTCCGGGGCTTAGGGAATTTCTCATATGCCACAAAACGGTTGAAGCTCCTGTTCAAAAATGATGCTCCGAAATCAACTTCTGTCACCTTAGTGATACATTTTGGGATAGTACCTAAAGTTTAAAGCAGAAATTGGGGCACTTTTGAAATTTTCATTTTTGACCAAAATCGACAGGTCCGGGGCTTAGGGGATTTCTCATATGCCACAAAACGGTTGAAGCTCCTGTTCAAAAATGATGATCCGAAATCAACTTCTGTCACCTTAGTGATACATTTTGGGATAGTACCTAAAGTTTAAAGCAGAAATTGGGGCACTTTTGAATTTTTTATTTTTGACCAAAATCGACAGGTCCGTGGCTTAGGGAATTTTTCATATGCCACAAAACGGTTGAAGCTCCTGTTCAAAAATGATGCTCCAAAATCAACTTCTGTCACTTTAGTGATACATTTTGGGATAGTACCTAAAGTTTAAAGCAGAAATTGGGGCACTTTTGAATTTTTTATTTTTGAACAAAATCGACAGGTCCGGGGCTTAGGGAATTTTTCATATGCCACAAAACGGTTGAAGCTCCTGTTAAAAAATGATGCTCCAAAATCAACTTCTGTCACCTTAGTGATACATTTTGGGATAGTACCTAAAGTTTAAAGCAGAAATTGGGGCACTTTTGAAATTTTCATTTTTGACCAAAATCGACAGGTTTGGGGCTTAGGGAATTTCTCATATGCCACAAAACGGTTGAAGCACCTGTTCAAAAATGATGCTCCGAAATCAACTTCTGTCACCTCAGTGATATATTTTGGGATAGTACCTAAAGTTTAAAGCAGAAATTGGGGCACTTTTGAAATTTTCATTTTTGACCAAAATCGACAGGTTTGGGGCTTATTGAATTTCTCATATGCCACAAAACGATTGAAGCTCCTGTTCAAAAATGATGCTCCGAAATCAACTTCTGTCACCTTAGTGATACATTTTGGGATAGTACCTAAAGTTTAAAGCAGAAATTGGGGCACTTTTGAAATTTTCATTTTTGACCAAAATCGACAGGTCCAGGGCTTAGGGAATTTCTCATATGCCACAAAACGGTTGAAGCTCCTGTTCAAAAATGATGCTCCGAAATCAACTTCTGTCACCTTAGTGATACATTTTGGGATAGTACCTAAAGTTTAAAGCAGAAATTGGGGAACTTTTGAAATTTTCATTTTAGACCAAAATCGACAGGTCCGGGGCTTAGGGAATTTTTCATATGCCACAAAACGGTTGAAGCTCCTGTTCAAAAATGATGCTCCGAAATCAACTTCTGTCACCTTAGTGATACATTTTGGGATAGTACCTAAAGTTTAAAGCAGAAATTGGGGCACTTTTGAATTTTTTATTTTTGAACAAAATCGACAGGTCCGTGGCTTAGGGAATTTTTCATATGCCACAAAACGGTTGAAGCTCCTGTTCAAAAATGATGCTCCGAAATCAACTTCTGTCACCTTTGTGATACATTTTGATATAGTACCTAAAGTTTAAAGCAGAAATTGGGGCACTTTTGAATTTTTTATTTTTGACCAAAATCGACAGGTCCGTGGCTTAGGGTATTTTTCATATGCCACAAAACGGTTGAAGCTCCTGTTCAAAAATGATGCTCCAAAATCAACTTCTGTCACTTTAGTGATACATTTTGGGATAGTACCTAAAGTTTAAAGCAGAAATTGGGGCACTTTTGAATTTTTTATTTTTGAACAAAATCGACAGGTCCGGGGCTTAGGGAATTTTTCATATGCCACAAAACGGTTGAAGCTCCTGTTCAAAAATGATGCTCCAAAATCAACTTCTGTCACTTTAGTGATACATTTTGGGATAGTACCTAAAGTTTAAAGCAGAAATTGGGGCACTTTTGAATTTTTTATTTTTGAACAAAATCGACAGGTCCGGGGCTTAGGGAATTTTTCATATGCCACAAAACGGTTGAAGCTCCTGTTCAAAAATGATGCTCCGAAATCAACTTCTGTCACCTTAGTGATACATTTTGGGATAGTACCTAAAGTTTAAAGCAGAAATTGGGGCACTTTTGAAATTTTCATTTTTTGACCAAAATCGACAGGTCCGGGTCTTAGGGAATTTCTCATATGCCACAAAACGGTTGAAGCTCCTGTTCAAAAATGATGATCCGAAATCAACTTCTGTCACCTTAGTGATACATTTTGGGATAGTACCTAAAGTTTAAAGCAGAAATTGGGGCACTTTTGAATTTTTTATTTTTGACCAAAATCGACAGGTCCGGGGCTTAGGGAATTTTTCATATGCCACAAAACGGTTGAAGCTCCTGTTCAAAAATGATGCTCCAAAATCAACTTCTGTCACTTTAGTGATACATTTTGGGATAGTACCTAAAGTTTAAAGCAGAAATTGGGGCACTTTTGAATTTTTTATTTTTGACCAAAATCGACAGGTCCGGGGCTTAGGGAATTTCTCATATGCCTCAAAACGGTTGAAGCACCTGTTCAAAAATGATGCTCCGAAATCAACTTCTGTCACCTTAGTGATACATTTTGGGATAGTACCTAAAGTTTAAAGCAGAAATTGGGGCACTTTGAAATTTTCATTTTTGACCAAAATCGACAGGTCCGGGGCTTAGGGAATTTCTCATATGCCACAAAACGGTTGAAGCTCCTGTTCAAAAATGATGCTCCGAAATCAACTTCTGTCACCTTAGTGATACATTTTGGGATAGTACCTAAAGTTTAAAGCAGAAATTGGGGCACTTTTGAAATTTTCATTTTTGACCAAAATCGACAGGTCCGGGGCTTAGGGAATTTCTCATATGCCACAAAACGGTTGAAGCTCCTGTTCAAAAATGATGATCCGAAATCAACTTCTGTCACCTTAGTGATACATTTTGGGATAGTACCTAAAGTTTAAAGCAGAAATTGGGGCACTTTTGAATTTTTTATTTTTGACCAAAATCGACAGGTCCGTGGCTTAGGGAATTTTTCATATGCCACAAAACGGTTGAAGCTCCTGTTCAAAAATGATGCTCCAAAATCAACTTCTGTCACTTTAGTGATACATTTTGGGATAGTACCTAAAGTTTAAAGCAGAAATTGGGGCACTTTTGAATTTTTTATTTTTGAACAAAATCGACAGGTCCGGGGCTTAGGGAATTTTTCATATGCCACAAAACGGTTGAAGCTCCTGTTCAAAAATGATGCTCCGAAATCAACTTCTGTCACCTTAGTGATACATTTTGGGATAGTACCTAAAGTTTAAAGCAGAAATTGGGGCACTTTTGAAATTTTCATTTTTGACCAAAATCGACAGGTCCGGGTCTTAGGGAATTTCTCATATGCCACAAAACGGTTGAAGCTCCTGTTCAAAAATGATGATCCGAAATCAACTTCTGTCACCTTAGTGATACATTTTGGGATAGTACCTAAAGTTTAAAGCAGAAATTGGGGCACTTTTGAATTTTTTATTTTTGACCAAAATCGACAGGTCCGGGGCTTAGGGAATTTTTCATATGCCACAAAACGGTTGAAGCTCCTGTTCAAAAATGATGCTCCAAAATCAACTTCTGTCACTTTAGTGATACATTTTGGGATAGTACCTAAAGTTTAAAGCAGAAATTGGGGCACTTTTGAATTTTTTATTTTTGACCAAAATCGACAGGTCCGGGGCTTAGGGAATTTCTCATATGCCTCAAAACGGTTGAAGCACCTGTTCAAAAATGATGCTCCGAAATCAACTTCTGTCACCTTAGTGATACATTTTGGGATAGTACCTAAAGTTTAAAGCAGAAATTGGGGCACTTTTGAAATTTTCATTTTTGACCAAAATCGACAGGTCCGGGGCTTAGGGAATTTCTCATATGCCACAAAACGGTTGAAGCTCCTGTTCAAAAATGATGCTCCGAAATCAACTTCTATCTCCTTAGTGATACATTTTGGGATAGTACCTAAAGTTTAAAGCAGAAATTGGGGCACTTTTGAAATTTTCATTTTTGACCAAAATCGACAGGTCCGGGGCTTAGGGAATTTCTCATATGCCACAAAACGGTTGAAGCTCCTGTTCAAAAATGATGCTCCGAAATCAACTTCTGTCACCTTAGTGATACATTTTGGGATAGTACCTAAAGTTTAAAGCAGAAATTGGGGCACTTTTGAAATTTTCATTTTTGACCAAAATCGACAGGTCCGGGGCTTAGGGAATTTCTCATATGCCACAAAACGGTTGAAGCTCCTGTTCAAAAATGATGATCCGAAATCAACTTCTGTCACCTTAGTGATACATTTTGGGATAGTACCTAAAGTTTAAAGCAGAAATTGGGGCACTTTTGAAATTTTCATTTTTGACCAAAATCGACAGGTCCGGGTCTTAGGGAATTTCTCATATGCCACAAAACGGTTGAAGCTCCTGTTCAAAAATGATGATCCGAAATCAACTTCTGTCACCTTAGTGATACATTTTGGGATAGTACCTAAAGTTTAAAGCAGAAATTGGGGCACTTTTGAATTTTTTATTTTTGACCAAAATCGACAGGTCCGGGGCTTAGGGAATTTTTCATATGCCACAAAACGGTTGAAGCTCCTGTTCAAAAATGATGCTCCAAAATCAACTTCTGTCACTTTAGTGATACATTTTGGGATAGTACCTAAAGTTTAAAGCAGAAATTGGGGCACTTTTGAATTTTTTATTTTTGACCAAAATCGACAGGTCCGGGGCTTAGGGAATTTCTCATATGCCTCAAAACGGTTGAAGCACCTGTTCAAAAATGATGCTCCGAAATCAACTTCTGTCACCTTAGTGATACATTTTGGGATAGTACCTAAAGTTTAAAGCAGAAATTGGGGCACTTTTGAAATTTTCATTTTTGACCAAAATCGACAGGTCCGGGGCTTAGGGAATTTCTCATATGCCACAAAACGGTTGAAGCTCCTGTTCAAAAATGATGCTCCGAAATCAACTTCTATCTCCTTAGTGATACATTTTGGGATAGTACCTAAAGTTTAAAGCAGAAATTGGGGCACTTTTGAAATTTTCATTTTTGACCAAAATCGACAGGTCTGGGGCTTAGGGAATTTCTCATATGCCACAAAACGGTTGAAGCTCCTGTTCAAAAATGATGCTCCGAAATCAACTTCTGTCACCTTAGTGATACATTTTGGGATAGTACCTAAAGTTTAAAGCAGAAATTGGGGCACTTTTGAAATTTTCATTTTTGACCAAAATCGACAGGTCCGGGGCTTAGGGAATTTCTCATATGCCACAAAACGGTTGAAGCTCCTGTTCAAAAATGATGATCCGAAATCAACTTCTGTCACCTTAGTGATACATTTTGGGATAGTACCTAAAGTTTAAAGCAGAAATTGGGGCACTTTTGAATTTTTTATTTTTGACCAAAATCGACAGGTCCGTGGCTTAGGGAATTTTTCATATGCCACAAAACGGTTGAAGCTCCTGTTCAAAAATGATGCTCCAAAATCAACTTCTGTCACTTTAGTGATACATTTTGGGATAGTACCTAAAGTTTAAAGCAGAAATTGGGGCACTTTTGAATTTTTTATTTTTGAACAAAATCGACAGGTCCGGGGCTTAGGGAATTTTTCATATGCCACAAAACGGTTGAAGCTCCTGTTCAAAAATGATGCTCCGAAATCAACTTCTGTCACGTTAGTGATACATTTTGGGATAGTACCTAAAGTTTAAAGCAGAAATTGGGGCACTTTTGAAATTTTCATTTTTGACCAAAATCGACAGGTCCGGGTCTTAGGGAATTTCTCATATGCCACAAAACGGTTGAAGCTCCTGTTCAAAAATGATGATCCGAAATCAACTTCTGTCACCTTAGTGATACATTTTGGGATAGTACCTAAAGTTTAAAGCAGAAATTGGGGCACTTTTGAAATTTTCATTTTTGACCAAAATCGACAGGTCCGGGGCTTAGGGAATTTCTCATATGCCACAAAACGGTTGAAGCTCCTGTTCAAAAATGATGATCCGAAATCAACTTCTGTCACCTTAGTGATACATTTTGGGATAGTACCTAAAGTTTAAAGCAGAAATTGGGGCACTTTTGAATTTTTTATTTTTGACCAAAATCGACAGGTCCGTGGCTTAGGGAATTTTTCATATGCCACAAAACGGTTGAAGCTCCTGTTCAAAAATGATGCTCCAAAATCAACTTCTGTCACTTTAGTGATACATTTTGGGATAGTACCTAAAGTTTAAAGCAGAAATTGGGGCACTTTTGAATTTTTTATTTTTGAACAAAATCGACAGGTCCGGGGCTTAGGGAATTTTTCATATGCCACAAAACGGTTGAAGCTCCTGTTCAAAAATGATGCTCCGAAATCAACTTCTGTCACCTTAGTGATACATTTTGGGATAGTACCTAAAGTTTAAAGCAGAAATTGGGGCACTTTTGAAATTTTCATTTTTGACCAAAATCGACAGGTCCGGGTCTTAGGGAATTTCTCATATGCCACAAAACGGTTGAAGCTCCTGTTCAAAAATGATGATCCGAAATCAACTTCTGTCACCTTAGTGATACATTTTGGGATAGTACCTAAAGTTTAAAGCAGAAATTGGGGCACTTTTGAATTTTTTATTTTTGACCAAAATCGACAGGTCCGGGGCTTAGGGAATTTTTCATATGCCACAAAACGGTTGAAGCTCCTGTTCAAAAATGATGCTCCAAAATCAACTTCTGTCACTTTAGTGATACATTTTGGGATAGTACCTAAAGTTTAAAGCAGAAATTGGGGCACTTTTGAATTTTTTATTTTTGACCAAAATCGACAGGTCCGGGGCTTAGGGAATTTCTCATATGCCTCAAAACGGTTGAAGCACCTGTTCAAAAATGATGCTCCGAAATCAACTTCTGTCACCTTAGTGATACATTTTGGGATAGTACCTAAAGTTTAAAGCAGAAATTGGGGCACTTTGAAATTTTCATTTTTGACCAAAATCGACAGGTCCGGGGCTTAGGGAATTTCTCATATGCCACAAAACGGTTGAAGCTCCTGTTCAAAAATGATGCTCCAAAATCAACTTCTGTCACCTTAGTGATACATTTTGGGATAGTACCTAAAGTTTAAAGCAGAAATTGGGGCACTTTTGAAATTTTCATTTTTGACCAAAATCGACAGGTCCGGGGCTTAGGGAATTTCTCATATGCCACAAAACGGTTGAAGCTCCTGTTCAAAAATGATGCTCCGAAATCAACTTCTGTCACCTTAATGATACATTTTGGGATAGTACCTAAAGTTTAAAGCAGAAATTGGGGCACTTTTGAAATTTTAATTTTTGACCAAAATCGACAGGTCCGGGGCTTAGGGAATTTCTCATATGCCACAAAACGGTTGAAGCTCCTGTTCAAAAATGATGCTCCGAAATCAACTTCTATCTCCTTAGTGATACATTTTGGGATAGTACCTAAAGTTTAAAGCAGAAATTGGGGCACTTTTGAAATTTTCATTTTTGACCAAAATCGACAGGTCCGGGGCTTAGGGAATTTCTCATATGCCACAAAACGGTTGAAGCTCCTGTTCAAAAATGATGATCCGAAATCAACTTCTGTCACCTTAGTGATACATTTTGGGATAGTACCTAAAGTTTAAAGCAGAAATTGGGGCACTTTGAAATTTTCATTTTTGACCAAAATCGACAGGTCCGGGGCTTAGGGAATTTCTCATATGCCACAAAACGGTTGAAGCTCCTGTTCAAAAATGATGCTCCGAAATCAACTTCTGTCACCTTAGTGATACATTTTGGGATAGTACCTAAAGTTTAAAGCAGAAATTGGGGCACTTTTGAAATTTTCATTTTTGACCAAAATCGACAGGTCCGGGGCTTAGGGAATTTCTCATATGCCACAAAACGGTTGAAGCTCCTGTTCAAAAATGATGCTCCGAAATCAACTTCTGTCACCTTAATGATACATTTTGGGATAGTACCTAAAGTTTAAAGCAGAAATTGGGGCACTTTTGAAATTTTCATTTTTGACCAAAATCGACAGGTCTGGGGCTTAGGGAATTTCTCATATGCCACAAAACGGTTGAAGCTCCTGTTCAAAAATGATGCTCCGAAATCAACTTCTATCTCCTTAGTGATACATTTTGGGATAGTACCTAAAGTTTAAAGCAGAAATTGGGGCACTTTTGAAATTTTCATTTTTGACCAAAATCGACAGGTCCGGGGCTTAGGGAATTTCTCATATGCCACAAAACGGTTGAAGCTCCTGTTCAAAAATGATGATCCGAAATCAACTTCTGTCACCTTAGTGATACATTTTGGGATAGTACCTAAAGTTTAAAGCAGAAATTGGGGCACTTTTGAATTTTTTATTTTTGACCAAAATCGACAGGTCCGGGGCTTAGGGAATTTTTCATATGCCACAAAACGGTTGAAGCTCCTGTTAAAAAATGATGCTCCAAAATCAACTTCTGTCACCTTAGTGATACATTTTGGGATAGTACCTAAAGTTTAAAGCAGAAATTGGGGCACTTTTGAAATTTTCATTTTTGACCAAAATCGACAGGTTTGGGGCTTAGGGAATTTCTCATATGCCACAAAACGGTTGAAGCACCTGTTCAAAAATGATGCTCCGAAATCAACTTCTGTCACCTCAGTGATATATTTTGGGATAGTACCTAAAGTTTAAAGCAGAAATTGGGGCACTTTTGAAATTTTCATTTTTGACCAAAATCGACAGGTCCGGGGCTTAGGGAATTTCTCATATGCCACAAAACGATTGAAGCTCCTGTTCAAAAATGATGCTCCGAAATCAACTTCTGTCACCTTAGTGATACATTTTGGGATAGTACCTAAAGTTTAAAGCAGAAATTGGGGCACTTTTGAAATTTTCATTTTTGACCAAAATCGACAGGTCCAGGGCTTAGGGAATTTCTCATATGCCACAAAACGGTTGAAGCTCCTGTTCAAAAATGATGCTCCGAAATCAACTTCTGTCACCTTAGTGATACATTTTGGGATAGTACCTAAAGTTTAAAGCAGAAATTGGGGAACTTTTGAAATTTTCATTTTAGACCAAAATCGACAGGTCCGGGGCTTAGGGAATTTCTCATATGCCACAAAACGGTTGAAGCTCCTGTTCAAAATGATGCTCCGAAATCAACTTCTGTCACCTTTGTGATACATTTTGATATAGTACCTAAAGTTTAAAGCAGAAATTGGGGCACTTTTGAAATATTCATTTTTGGCCAAAATCGACAGGTCCGGGGCTTAGGGAATTTTTCATATGCCACAAAACGGTTGAAGCTCCTGTTCAAAAATGATGCTCCGAAATCAACTTCTGTCACCTTAGTGATACATTTTGGGATAGTACCTAAAGTTTAAAGCAGAAATTGGGGCACTTTTGAATTTTTTATTTTTGAACAAAATCGACAGGTCCGTGGCTTAGGGAATTTTTCATATGCCACAAAACGGTTGAAGCTCCTGTTCAAAAATGATGCTCCGAAATCAACTTCTGTCACCTTTGTGATACATTTTGATATAGTACCTAAAGTTTAAAGCAGAAATTGGGGCACTTTTGAATTTTTTATTTTTGACCAAAATCGACAGGTCCGTGGCTTAGGGAATTTTTCATATGCCACAAAACGGTTGAAGCTCCTGTTCAAAAATGATGCTCCAAAATCAACTTCTGTCACTTTAGTGATACATTTTGGGATAGTACCTAAAGTTTAAAGCAGAAATTGGGGCACTTTTGAATTTTTTATTTTTGAACAAAATCGACAGGTCCGGGGCTTAGGGAATTTTTCATATGCCACAAAACGGTTGAAGCTCCTGTTAAAAAATGATGCTCCAAAATCAACTTCTGTCACCTTAGTGATACATTTTGGGATAGTACCTAAAGTTTAAAGCAGAAATTGGGGCACTTTTGAAATTTTCATTTTTGACCAAAATCGACAGGTCTGGGGCTTAGGGAATTTCTCATATGCCACAAAACGGTTGAAGCACCTGTTCAAAAATGATGCTCCGAAATCAACTTCTGTCACCTCAGTGATATATTTTGGGATAGTACCTAAAGTTTAAAGCAGAAATTGGGGCACTTTTGAAATTTTCATTTTTGACCAAAATCGACAGGTCCGGGGCTTAGGGAATTTCTCATATGCCACAAAACGATTGAAGCTCCTGTTCAAAAATGATGCTCCGAAATCAACTTCTGTCACCTTAGTGATACATTTTGGGATAGTACCTAAAGTTTAAAGCAGAAATTGGGGCACTTTTGAAATTTTCATTTTTTACCAAAATCGACAGCTCCGGGGCTTAGGGAATTTCTCATATGCCACAAAACGGTTGAAGCTCCTGTTCAAAAATGATGCTCCGAAATCAACTTCTGTCACCTTAGTGATACATTTTGGGATAGTACCTAAAGTTTAAAGCAGAAATTGGGGCACTTTTGAAATTTTCATTTTTGACCAAAATCGACAGGTCCAGGGCTTAGGGAATTTCTCATATGCCACAAAACGGTTGAAGCTCCTGTTCAAAAATGATGCTCCGAAATCAACTTCTGTCACCTTAGTGATACATTTTGGGATAGTACCTAAAGTTTAAAGCAGAAATTGGGGAACTTTTGAAATTTTCATTTTAGACCAAAATCGACAGGTCCGGGGCTTAGGGAATTTCTCATATGCCACAAAACGGTTGAAGCTCCTGTTCAAAAATGATGCTCCGAAATCAACTTCTGTCACCTTTGTGATACATTTTGATATAGTACCTAAAGTTTAAAGCAGAAATTGGGGCACTTTTGAAATATTCATTTTTGGCCAAAATCGACAGGTCCGGGGCTTAGGGAATTTTTCATATGCCACAAAATGGTTGAAGCTCCTGTTCAAAAATGATGCTCCGAAATCAACTTCTGTCACCTTAGTGATACATTTTGGGATAGTACCTAAAGTTTAAAGCAGAAATTGGGGCACTCTTGAAATTTTCATTTTTGACCAAAATCGACAGGTCTGGGGCTTAGGGAATTTTTCATATGCCACAAAACGGTTGAAGCTCCTGTTCAAAAATGATGCTCCGAAATCAACTTCTGTCACCTTAGTGATACATTTTGGGATAGTACCTAAAGTTTAAAGCAGAAATTGGGGCACTTTTGAAATTTTCATTTTTGACCAAAATCGACAGGTCCGGGGCTTAGGGAATTTCTCATATGCCACAAAATGGTTGAAGCTCCTGTTCAAAAATGATGCTCCGAAATCAACTTCTGTCACCTTAGTGATACATTTTGGGATAGTACCTAAAGTTTAAAGCAGAAATTGGGGCACTTTTGAAATTTTCATTTTTGACCAAAATCGACAGGTCCGGGGCTTAGGGAATTTCTCATATGCCACAAAACGGTTGAAGCTCCTGTTCAAAAATGATGCTCCGAAATCAACTTCTGTCACCTTAGTGATACATTTTGGGATAGTACCTAAAGTTTAAAGCAGAAATTGGGGCACTTTTGAAATTTTCATTTTTGACCAAAATCGACAGGTCCGGGGCTTAGGGAATTTCTCATATGCCACAAAACGGTTGAAGCTCCTGTTCAAAAATGTTGCTCCGAAATCAACTTCTGTCACCTTAGTGATACATTTTGGGATAGTACCTAAAGTTTAAAGCAGAAATTGGGGCACTTTTGAAATTTTCACTTTTGACCAAAATCGACAGGTCCGGGGCTTAGGGAATTATTCATATGCCACAAAACGATTGAAGCTCCTGTTCAAAAATGATGCTCTGAAATCAACTTCTGTCACCTTAGTGATACATTTTGGGATAGTACCTAAAGTTTAAAGCAGAAATTGGGGCACTTTTGAAATTTTCATTTTTGACCAAAATCGACAGGTCCGGGGCTTAGGGAATTTCTCATATGCCACAAAACGGTTGAAGCTCCTGTTCAAAAATGATGCTCCGAAATCAACTTCTGTCACCTTAGTGATACATTTTGGGATAGTACCTAAAGTTTAAAGCAGAAATTGGGGAACTTTTGAAATTTTCATTTTTGACCAAAATCGACAGGTCCGGGGCTTAGGGAATTTCTCATATGCCACAAAACGGTTGAAGCTCCTGTTCAAAAATGATGCTCCAAAATCAACTTCTGTCACTTTAGTGATACATTTTGGGATAGTACCTAAAGTTTAAAGCAGAAATTGGGGCACTTTTGAATTTTTTATTTTTGAACAAAATCGACAGGTCCGGGGCTTAGGGAATTTGTCATATGCCACAAAACGGTTGAAGCTCCTGTTAAAAAATGATGCTCCAAAATCAACTTCTGTCACCTTAGTGATACATTTTGGGATAGTACCTAAAGTTTAAAGCAGAAATTGGGGCACTTTTGAAATTTTCATTTTTGACCAAAATCGACAGGTTTGGGGCTTAGGGAATTTCTCATATGCCACAAAACGGTTGAAGCACCTGTTCAAAAATGATGCTCCGAAATCAACTTCTGTCACCTCAGTGATATATTTTGGGATAGTACCTAAAGTTTAAAGCAGAAATTGGGGCACTTTTGAAATTTTCATTTTTGACCAAAATCGACAGGTCCGGGGCTTAGGGAATTTCTCATATGCCACAAAACGATTGAAGCTCCTGTTCAAAAATGATGCTCCGAAATCAACTTCTGTCACCTTAGTGATACATTTTGGGATAGTACCTAAAGTTTAAAGCAGAAATTGGGGCACTTTTGAAATTTTCATTTTTTACCAAAATCGACAGCTCCGGGGCTTAGGGAATTTCTCATATGCCACAAAACGGTTGAAGCTCCTGTTCAAAAATGATGCTCCGAAATCAACTTCTGTCACCTTAGTGATACATTTTGGGATAGTACCTAAAGTTTAAAGCAGAAATTGGGGCACTTTTGAAATTTTCATTTTTGACCAAAATCGACAGGTCCAGGGCTTAGGGAATTTCTCATATGCCACAAAACGGTTGAAGCTCCTGTTCAAAAATGATGCTCCGAAATCAACTTCTGTCACCTTAGTGATACATTTTGGGATAGTACCTAAAGTTTAAAGCAGAAATTGGGGAACTTTTGAAATTTTCATTTTAGACCAAAATCGACAGGTCCGGGGCTTAGGGAATTTCTCATATGCCACAAAACGGTTGAAGCTCCTGTTCAAAAATGATGCTCCGAAATCAACTTCTGTCACCTTTGTGATACATTTTGATATAGTACCTAAAGTTTAAAGCAGAAATTGGGGCACTTTTGAAATATTCATTTTTGGCCAAAATCGACAGGTCCGGGGCTTAGGGAATTTTTCATATGCCACAAAATGGTTGAAGCTCCTGTTCAAAAATGATGCTCCGAAATCAACTTCTGTCACCTTAGTGATACATTTTGGGATAGTACCTAAAGTTTAAAGCAGAAATTGGGGCACTTTTGAAATTTTCATTTTTGACCAAAATCGACAGGTCTGGGGCTTAGGGAATTTTTCATATGCCACAAAACGGTTGAAGCTCCTGTTCAAAAATGATGCTCCGAAATCAACTTCTGTCACCTTAGTGATACATTTTGGGATAGTACCTAAAGTTTAAAGCAGAAATTGGGGCACTTTTGAAATTTTCATTTTTGACCAAAATCGACAGGTCCGGGGCTTAGGGAATTTCTCATATGCCACAAAATGGTTGAAGCTCCTGTTCAAAAATGATGCTCCGAAATCAACTTCTGTCACCTTAGTGATACATTTTGGGATAGTACCTAAAGTTTAAAGCAGAAATTGGGGCACTTTTGAAATTTTCATTTTTGACCAAAATCGACAGGTCCGGGGCTTAGGGAATTTCTCATATGCCACAAAACGGTTGAAGCTCCTGTTCAAAAATGATGCTCCGAAATCAACTTCTGTCACCTTAGTGATACATTTTGGGATAGTACCTAAAGTTTAAAGCAGAAATTGGGGCACTTTTGAAATTTTCATTTTTGACCAAAATCGACAGGTCCGGGGCTTAGGGAATTTCTCATATGCCACAAAACGGTTGAAGCTCCTGTTCAAAAATGTTGCTCCGAAATCAACTTCTGTCACCTTAGTGATACATTTTGGGATAGTACCTAAAGTTTAAAGCAGAAATTGGGGCACTTTTGAAATTTTCACTTTTGACCAAAATCGACAGGTCCGGGGCTTAGGGAATTATTCATATGCCACAAAACGATTGAAGCTCCTGTTCAAAAATGATGCTCTGAAATCAACTTCTGTCACCTTAGTGATACATTTTGGGATAGTACCTAAAGTTTAAAGCAGAAATTGGGGCACTTTTGAAATTTTCATTTTTGACCAAAATCGACAGGTCCGGGGCTTAGGGAATTTCTCATATGCCACAAAACGGTTGAAGCTCCTGTTCAAAAATGATGCTCCGAAATCAACTTCTGTCACCTTAGTGATACATTTTGGGATAGTACCTAAAGTTTAAAGCAGAAATTGGGGAACTTTTGAAATTTTCATTTTTGACCAAAATCGACAGGTCCGGGGCTTAGGGAATTTCTCATATGCCACAAAACGGTTGAAGCTCCTGTTCAAAAATGATGCTCCGAAATCAACTTCTGTCACCTTAGTGATACATTTTGGGATAGTACCTAAAGTTTAAAGCAGAAATTGGGGCACTTTTGAAATTTTCATTTTGACCAAAATCGACAGGTCCGGGGCTTAGGAAATTTCTCATATGCCACAAAACGGTTGAAGCTCCTGTTCAAAAATGATGCTCCGAAATCAACTTCTGTCACCTTAGTGATACATTTTGGGATAGTACCTAAAGTTTAAAGCAGAAATTGGGGCACTTTTGAAATTTTCACTTTTGACCAAAATCGACAGGTCCGGGGCTTAGGGAATTTCTCATATGCCACAAAACGGTTGAAGCTCCTGTTCAAAAATGATGATCCGAAATCAACTTCTGTCACCTTAGTGATACATTTTGGGATAGTACCTAAAGTTTAAAGCAGAAATTGGGGCACTTTTGAATTTTTATTTTTGACCAAAATCGACAGGTCCGGGGCTTAGGGAATTTTTCATATGCCACAAAACGGTTGAAGCTCCTGTTCAAAAATGATGCTCCAAAATCAACTTCTGTCACCTTAGTGATACATTTTGGGATAGTACCTAAAATTTAAAGCAGAAATTGGGGCACTTTTGAATTTTCATTTTTGACCAAAATCGACAGGTCCGGGGCTTAGGGAATTTTTCATATGCCACAAAACGGTTGAAGCTCCTGTTCAAAAATGATGCTCCAAAATCAACTTCTGTCACCTTAGTGATACATTTTGGGATAGTACCTAAAATTTAAAGCAGAAATTGGGACACTTTTGAATTTTCATTTTTGACCAAAATCGACAGGTCCGGGGCTTAGGGAATTTTTCATATGCCACAAAACGGTTGAAGCTCCTGTTCAAAAATGATGCTCCAAAATCAACTTCTGTCACCTTAGTGATACATTTTGGGATAGTACCTAAAGTTTAAAGCAGAAATTGGGGCACTTTTGAAATTTTCATTTTTGACCAAAATCGACAGGTCCGGGGCTTAGGGAATTTCTCATATGCCACAAAACGGTTGAAGCTCCTGTTCAAAAATGATGCTCTAAAATCAACTTCTGTCACCTTTGTGATACATTTTGGGATAGTACCTAAAGTTTAAAGCAGAAATTGGGGCACTTTTGAAATATTCATTTTTGACCAAAATCGACAGGTCCGGGGCTTAGGGAATTTCTCATATGCCACAAAACGGTTGAAGCTCCTGTTCAAAAATGATGCTCCGAAATCAACTTCTGTCACCTTAGTGATACATTTTGGGATAGTACCTAAAGTTTAAAGCAGAAATTGGGGCATTTTTGAAATTTTCACTTTTGACCAAAATTGACAGGACCGGGGCTTAGGGAATTTCTCATATGCCACAAAACGGTTGAAGCTCCTGTTCAAAAATGATGCTCCGAAATCAACTTCTGTCACCTTAGTGATACATTTTGGGATAGTACCTAAAGTTTAAAGCAGAAATTGGGACACTCTTGAAATTTTCATTTTTGACCAAAATCGACAGGTCTGGGGCTTAGGGAATTTTTCATATGCCACAAAACGGTTGAAGCTCCTGTTCAAAAATGATGCTCCGAAATCAACTTCTGTCACCTTAGTGATACATTTTGGGATAGTACCTAAAGTTTAAAGCAGAAATTGGGGCACTTTTGAAATTTTCATTTTTGACCAAAATCGACAGGTCCGGGGCTTAGGGAATTTCTCATATGCCACAAAACGGTTGAAGCTCCTGTTCAAAAATGATGCTCCGAAATCAACTTCTGTCACCTTAGTGATACATTTTGGGATAGTACCTAAAGTTTAAAGCAGAAATTGGGGCACTTTTGAAATTTTCATTTTTGACCAAAATCGACAGGTCCGGGGCTTAGGGAATTTCTCATATGCCACAAAACGGTTGAAGCTCCTGTTCAAAAATGTTGCTCCGAAATCAACTTCTGTCACCTTAGTGATACATTTTGGGATAGTACCTAAAGTTTAAAGCAGAAATTGGGGAACTTTTGAAATTTTCATTTTTGACCAAAATCGACAGGTCCGGGGCTTAGGGAATTTCTCATATGCCACAAAACGGTTGAAGCTCCTGTTCAAAAATGATGCTCCGAAATCAACTTCTGTCACCTTAGTGATACATTTTGGGATAGTACCTAAAGTTTAAAGCAGAAATTGGGGTACTTTTGAAATTTTCATTTTGACCAAAATCGACAGGTCCGGGGCTTAGGAAATTTCTCATATGCCACAAAACGGTTGAAGCTCCTGTTCAAAAATGATGCTCCGAAATCAACTTCTGTCACCTTAGTGATACATTTTGGGATAGTACCTAAAGTTTAAAGCAGAAATTGGGGCACTTTTGAAATTTTCACTTTTGACCAAAATCGACAGGTCCGGGGCTTAGGGAATTTCTCATATGCCACAAAACGGTTGAAGCTCCTGTTCAAAAATGATGATCCGAAATCAACTTCTGTCACCTTAGTGATACATTTTGGGATAGTACCTAAAGTTTAAAGCAGAAATTGGGGCACTTTTGAATTTTTATTTTTGACCAAAATCGACAGGTCCGGGGCTTAGGGAATTTTTCATATGCCACAAAACGGTTGAAGCTCCTGTTCAAAAATGATGCTCCAAAATCAACTTCTGTCACCTTAGTGATACATTTTGGGATAGTACCTAAAATTTAAAGCAGAAATTGGGGCACTTTTGAATTTTCATTTTTGACCAAAATCGACAGGTCCGGGGCTTAGGGAATTTTTCATATGCCACAAAACGGTTGAAGCTCCTGTTCAAAAATGATGCTCCAAAATCAACTTCTGTCACCTTAGTGATACATTTTGGGATAGTACCTAAAATTTAAAGCAGAAATTGGGACACTTTTGAATTTTCATTTTTGACCAAAATCGACAGGTCCGGGGCTTAGGGAATTTTTCATATGCCACAAAACGGTTGAAGCTCCTGTTCAAAAATGATGCTCCAAAATCAACTTCTGTCACCTTAGTGATACATTTTGGGATAGTACCTAAAGTTTAAAGCAGAAATTGGGGCACTTTTGAAATTTTCATTTTTGACCAAAATCGACAGGTCCGGGGCTTAGGGAATTTCTCATATGCCACAAAACGGTTGAAGCTCCTGTTCAAAAATGATGCTCTAAAATCAACTTCTGTCACCTTTGTGATACATTTTGGGATAGTACCTAAAGTTTAAAGCAGAAATTGGGGCACTTTTGAAATATTCATTTTTGACCAAAATCGACAGGTCCGGGGCTTAGGGAATTTTGCATATGCCACAAAACGGTTGAAGCTCCTGTTCAAAAATGATGCTCCGAAATCAACTTCTGTCACCTTAGTGATACATTTTGGGATAGTACCTAAAGTTTAAAGCAGAAATTGGGGCACTTTTGAAATTTTCATTTTTGACCAAAATCGACAGGTCCGGGGCTTAGGGAATTTCTCATATGCCACAAAACGGTTGAAGCTCATGTTCAAAAATGATGCTCCGAAATCAACTTCTGTCACCTTAGTGATACATTTTGGGATAGTACCTAAAGTTTAAAGCAGAAATTGGGGCACTTTTGAAATTTTCATTTTTGACCAAAATCGACAGGTACGGGGCTTAGGAAATTTCTCATATGCCACAAAACGGTTGAAGCTCCTGTTCAAAAATGATGCTCCTAAATCAATTTCTGTCACCTTAGTGATACATTTTGGGATAGTACCTAAAGTTTAAAGCAGAAATTGGGGCACTTTTGAAATTTTCATTTTTGACCAAAATCGACAGGTCCGGGGCTTAGGGAATTTCTCATATGCCACAAAACGGTTGAAGCTCCTGTTCAAAAATGATGCTCCGAAATCAACTTCTGTCACCTTAGTGATACATTTTGGGATAGTACCTAAAGTTTAAAGCAGAAATTGGGGCACTTTTGAATTTTTTATTTTTGACCAAAATCGACAGGTCCGGGGCTTAGGGAATTTCTCATATGCCACAAAATGGTTGAAGCTCCTGTTCAAAAATGATGCTCCGAAATCAACTTCTGTCACCTTAGTGATACATTTTGGGATAGTACCTAAAGTTTAAAGCAGAAATTGGGGCACTTTTGAAATTTTCATTTTTGACCAAAATCGACAGGTCCGGGGCTTAGGGAATTTCTCATATGCCACAAAACGGTTGAAGCTCCTGTTCAAAAATGATGCTCTGAAATCAACTTCTGTCACCTTAGTGATACATTTTGGGATAGTACCTAAAGTTTAAAGCAGAAATTGGGGCACTTTTGACATTTTCATTTTTGACCAAAATCGACAGGTCCGGGGCTTAGGGAATTTCTCATATGCCACAAAACGATTGAAGCTCCTGTTCAAAAATGATGCTCTGAAATCAACTTCTGTCACCTTAGTGATACATTTTGGGATAGTACCTAAAGTTTAAAGCAGAAATTGGGGCACTTTTGAAATTTTCATTTTTGACCAAAATCGACAGGTCCGGGGCTTAGGGAATTTCTCATATGCCACAAAACGGTTGAAGCTCCTGTTCAAAAATGATGCTCCGAAATCAACTTCTGTCACCTTAGTGATACATTTTGGGATAGTACCTAAAGTTTAAAGCAGAAATTTGGGCACTTTTGAAATTTTCATTTTGACCAAAATCGACAGGTCCGGGGCTTAGGAAATTTCTCATATGCCACAAAACGGTTGAAGCTCCTGTTCAAAAATGATGCTCCGAAATCAACTTCTGTCACCTTAGTGATACATTTTGGGATAGTACCTAAAGTTTAAAGCAGAAATTGGGGCACTTTTGAAATTTTCATTTTTGACCAAAATCGACAGGTCCGGGGCTTAGGGAATTTCTCATATGCCACAAAACGATTGAAGCTCATGTTCAAAAATGATGCTCCGAAATCAACTTCTGTCACCTTAGTGATACATTTTGGGATAGTACCTAAAGTTTAAAGCAGAAATTGGGGCACTTTTGAAATTTTCATTTTTGACCAAAATCGACAGGTTCGGGGCTTAGGGAATTTTTCATATGCCACAAAACGGTTGAAGCTCCTGTTCAAAAATGATGCTCCAAAATCAACTTCTGTCACCTTAGTGATACATTTTGGGATAGTACCTAAAGTTTAAAGCAGAAATTGGGGCACTTTTGAAATTTTCATTTTTGACCAAAATCGACAGGTCCGGGGCTTAGGGAATTTCTCATATGCCACAAAACGGTTGAAGCTCCTGTTCAAAAATGATGCTCTAAAATCAACTTCTGTCACCTTTGTGATACATTTTGGGATAGTACCTAAAGTTTAAAGCAGAAATTGGGGCACTTTTGAAATATTCATTTTTGACCAAAATCGACAGGTCCGGGGCTTAGGGAATTTCTCATATGCCACAAAACGGTTGAAGCTCCTGTTCAAAAATGATGCTCTAAAATCAACTTCTGTCACCTTTGTGATACATTTTGGGATAGTACCTAAAGTTTAAAGCAGAAATTGGGGCACTTTTGAAATATTCATTTTTGACCAAAATCGACAGGTCCGGGGCTTAGGGAATTTCTCATATGCCACAAAACGGTTGAAGCTCCTGTTCAAAAATGATGCTCCGAAATCAACTTCTGTCACCTTAGTGATACATTTTGGGATAGTACCTAAAGTTTAAAGCAGAAATTGGGGCATTTTTGAAATTTTCACTTTTGACCAAAATTGACAGGTCCGGGCTTAGGGAATTTCTCATATGCCACAAAACGATTGAAGCTCCTGTTCAAAAATGATGCTCTGAAATCAACTTCTGTCACCTTAGTGATACATTTTGGGATAGTACCTAAAGTTTAAAGCAGAAATTGGGGCACTTTTGAAATTTTCATTTTTGACCAAAATCGACAGGTGCGGGGCTTAGGGAATTTCTCATATGCTACAAAACGGTTGAAGCTCCTGTTCAAAAATGATGCTCTGAAATCAACTTCTGTCACCTTAGTGATACATTTTGGGATAGTACCTAAAGTTTAAAGCAGAAATTGGGGCACTTTTGAAATTTTCATTTTTGACCAAAATCGACAGGTTCGGGGCTTAGGGAATTTCTCATATGCCACAAAACGGTTGAAGCTCCTGTTCAAAAATGATGCTCCGAAATCAACTTCTGTCACCTTAGTGATACATTTTGGGATAGTACCTAAAATTTAAAGCAGAAATTGGGGCACTTTTGAATTTTCATTTTTGACCAAAATCGACAGGTCCGGGGCTTAGGGAATTTTTCATATGCCACAAAACGGTTGAAGCTCCTGTTCAAAAATGATGCTCCAAAATCAACTTCTGTCACCTTAGTGATACATTTTGGGATAGTACCTAAAGTTTAAAGCAGAAATTGGGGCACTTTTGAAATTTTCATTTTTGACCAAAATCGACAGGTCCGGGGCTTAGGGAATTTCTCATATGCCACAAAACGGTTGAAGCTCCTGTTCAAAAATGATGCTCTAAAATCAACTTCTGTCACCTTTGTGATACATTTTGGGATAGTACCTAAAGTTTAAAGCAGAAATTGGGGCACTTTTGAATTTTTTATTTTTGACCAAAATCGACAGGTCCGGGGCTTAGGGAATTTTTCATATGCCACAAAACGGTTGAAGCTCCTGTTCAAAAATGATGCTCCAAAATCAACTTCTGTCACTTTAGTGATACATTTTGGGATAGTACCTAAAGTTTAAAGCAGAAATTGGGGCACTTTTGAATTTTTTATTTTTGACCAAAATCGACAGGTCCAGGGCTTAGGGAATTTCTCATATGCCACAAAACGGTTGAAGCTCCTGTTCAAAAATGATGCTCCGAAATCAACTTCTGTCACCTTAGTGATACATTTTGGGATAGTACCTAAAGTTTAAAGCAGAAATTGGGGAACTTTTGAAATTTTCATTTTAGACCAAAATCGACAGGTCCGGGGTTAGGGAATTTCTCATATGCCACAAAACGGTTGAAGCTCCTGTTCAAAAATGATGCTCCGAAATCAACTTCTGTCACCTTTGTGATACATTTTGATATAGTACCTAAAGTTTAAAGCAGAAATTGGGGCACTTTTGAAATATTCATTTTTGGCCAAAATCGACAGGTCCGGGGCTTAGGGAATTTTTCATATGCCACAAAATGGTTGAAGCTCCTGTTCAAAAATGATGCTCCGAAATCAACTTCTGTCACCTTAGTGATACATTTTGGGATAGTACCTAAAGTTTAAAGCAGAAATTGGGGCACTCTTGAAATTTTCATTTTTGACCAAAATCGACAGGTCTGGGGCTTAGGGAATTTTTCATATGCCACAAAACGGTTGAAGCTCCTGTTCAAAAATGATGCTCCGAAATCAACTTCTGTCACCTTAGTGATACATTTTGGGATAGTACCTAAAGTTTAAAGCAGAAATTGGGGCACTTTTGAAATTTTCATTTTTGACCAAAATCGACAGGTCCGGGGCTTAGGGAATTTCTCATATGCCACAAAATGGTTGAAGCTCCTGTTCAAAAATGATGCTCCGAAATCAACTTCTGTCACCTTAGTGATACATTTTGGGATAGTACCTAAAGTTTAAAGCAGAAATTGGGGCACTTTTGAAATTTTCATTTTTGACCAAAATCGACAGGTCCGGGGCTTAGGGAATTTCTCATATGCCACAAAACGGTTGAAGCTCCTGTTCAAAAATGATGCTCCGAAATCAACTTCTGTCACCTTAGTGATACATTTTGGGATAGTACCTAAAGTTTAAAGCAGAAATTGGGGCACTTTTGAAATTTTCATTTTTGACCAAAATCGACAGGTCCGGGGCTTAGGGAATTTCTCATATGCCACAAAACGGTTGAAGCTCCTGTTCAAAAATGTTGCTCCGAAATCAACTTCTGTCACCTTAGTGATACATTTTGGGATAGTACCTAAAGTTTAAAGCAGAAATTGGGGCACTTTTGAAATTTTCACTTTTGACCAAAATCGACAGGTCCGGGGCTTAGGGAATTATTCATATGCCACAAAACGATTGAAGCTCCTGTTCAAAAATGATGCTCTGAAATCAACTTCTGTCACCTTAGTGATACATTTTGGGATAGTACCTAAAGTTTAAAGCAGAAATTGGGGCACTTTTGAAATTTTCATTTTTGACCAAAATCGACAGGTCCGGGGCTTAGGGAATTTCTCATATGCCACAAAACGGTTGAAGCTCCTGTTCAAAAATGATGCTCCGAAATCAACTTCTGTCACCTTAGTGATACATTTTGGGATAGTACCTAAAGTTTAAAGCAGAAATTGGGGAACTTTTGAAATTTTCATTTCTGACCAAAATCGACAGGTCCGGGGCTTAGGGAATTTCTCATATGCCACAAAACGGTTGAAGCTCCTGTTCAAAAATGATGCTCCGAAATCAACTTCTGTCACCTTAGTGATACATTTTGGGATAGTACCTAAAGTTTAAAGCAGAAATTGGGGCACTTTTGAAATTTTCATTTTGACCAAAATCGACAGGTCCGGGGCTTAGGAAATTTCTCATATGCCACAAAACGGTTGAAGCTCCTGTTCAAAAATGATGCTCCGAAATCAACTTCTGTCACCTTAGTGATACATTTTGGGATAGTACCTAAAGTTTAAAGCAGAAATTGGGGCACTTTTGAAATTTTCACTTTTGACCAAAATCGACAGGTCCGGGGCTTAGGGAATTTCTCATATGCCACAAAACGGTTGAAGCTCCTGTTCAAAAATGATGATCCGAAATCAACTTCTGTCACCTTAGTGATACATTTTGGGATAGTACCTAAAGTTTAAAGCAGAAATTGGGGCACTTTTGAATTTTTATTTTTGACCAAAATCGACAGGTCCGGGGCTTAGGGAATTTTTCATATGCCACAAAACGGTTGAAGCTCCTGTTCAAAAATGATGCTCCAAAATCAACTTCTGTCACCTTAGTGATACATTTTGGGATAGTACCTAAAATTTAAAGCAGAAATTGGGGCACTTTTGAATTTTCATTTTTGACCAAAATCGACAGGTCCGGGGCTTAGGGAATTTTTCATATGCCACAAAACGGTTGAAGCTCCTGTTCAAAAATGATGCTCCAAAATCAACTTCTGTCACCTTAGTGATACATTTTGGGATAGTACCTAAAATTTAAAGCAGAAATTGGGACACTTTTGAATTTTCATTTTTGACCAAAATCGACAGGTCCGGGGCTTAGGGAATTTTTCATATGCCACAAAACGGTTGAAGCTCCTGTTCAAAAATGATGCTCCAAAATCAACTTCTGTCACCTTAGTGATACATTTTGGGATAGTACCTAAAGTTTAAAGCAGAAATTGGGGCACTTTTGAAATTTTCATTTTTGACCAAAATCGACAGGTCCGGGGCTTAGGGAATTTCTCATATGCCACAAAACGGTTGAAGCTCCTGTTCAAAAATGATGCTCTAAAATCAACTTCTGTCACCTTTGTGATACATTTTGGGATAGTACCTAAAGTTTAAAGCAGAAATTGGGGCACTTTTGAAATATTCATTTTTGACCAAAATCGACAGGTCCGGGGCTTAGGGAATTTCTCATATGCCACAAAACGGTTGAAGCTCCTGTTCAAAAATGATGCTCCGAAATCAACTTCTGTCACCTTAGTGATACATTTTGGGATAGTACCTAAAGTTTAAAGCAGAAATTGGGGCATTTTTGAAATTTTCACTTTTGACCAAAATTGACAGGACCGGGGCTTAGGGAATTTCTCATATGCCACAAAACGGTTGAAGCTCCTGTTCAAAAATGATGCTCCGAAATCAACTTCTGTCACCTTAGTGATACATTTTGGGATAGTACCTAAAGTTTAAAGCAGAAATTGGGACACTCTTGAAATTTTCATTTTTGACCAAAATCGACAGGTCTGGGGCTTAGGGAATTTTTCATATGCCACAAAACGGTTGAAGCTCCTGTTCAAAAATGATGCTCCGAAATCAACTTCTGTCACCTTAGTGATACATTTTGGGATAGTACCTAAAGTTTAAAGCAGAAATTGGGGCACTTTTGAAATTTTCATTTTTGACCAAAATCGACAGGTCCGGGGCTTAGGGAATTTCTCATATGCCACAAAACGGTTGAAGCTCCTGTTCAAAAATGATGCTCCGAAATCAACTTCTGTCACATTAGTGATACATTTTGGGATAGTACCTAAAGTTTAAAGCAGAAATTGGGGCACTTTTGAAATTTTCATTTTTGACCAAAATCGACAGGTCCGGGGCTTAGGGAATTTCTCATATGCCACAAAACGGTTGAAGCTCCTGTTCAAAAATGTTGCTCCGAAATCAACTTCTGTCACCTTAGTGATACATTTTGGGATAGTACCTAAAGTTTAAAGCAGAAATTGGGGCACTTTTGAAATTTTCATTTTTGACCAAAATCGACAGGTCCGGGGCTTAGGAAATTTCTCATATGCCACAAAACGGTTGAAGCTCCTGTTCAAAAATGATGCTCCGAAATCAACTTCTGTCACCTTAGTGATACATTTTGGGATAGTACCTAAAGTTTAAAGCAGAAATTGGGGCACTTTTGAAATTTTCACTTTTGACCAAAATCGACAGGTCCGGGGCTTAGGGAATTTTTCATATGCCACAAAACGGTTGAAGCTCCTGTTCAAAAATGATGCTCCAAAATCAACTTCTGTCACCTTAGTGATACATTTTGGGATAGTACCTAAAGTTTAAAGCAGAAATTGGGGCACTTTTGAATTTTTATTTTTGACCAAAATCGACAGGTCCGGGGCTTAGGGAATTTTTCATATGCCACAAAACGGTTGAAGCTCCTGTTCAAAAATGATGCTCCAAAATCAACTTCTGTCATCTTAGTGATACATTTTGGGATAGTACCTAAAATTTAAAGCAGAAATTGGGGCACTTTTGAATTTTCATTTTTGACCAAAATCGACAGGTCCGGGGCTTAGGGAATTTTTCATATGCCACAAAACGGTTGAAGCTCCTGTTCAAAAATGATGCTCCAAAATCAACTTCTGTCACCTTAGTGATACATTTTGGGATAGTACCTAAAATTTAAAGCAGAAATTGGGACACTTTTGAATTTTCATTTTTGACCAAAATCGACAGGTCCGGGGCTTAGGGAATTTTTCATATGCCACAAAACGGTTGAAGCTCCTGTTCAAAAATGATGCTCCAAAATCAACTTCTGTCACCTTAGTGATACATTTTGGGATAGTACCTAAAGTTTAAAGCAGAAATTGGGGCACTTTTGAAATTTTCATTTTTGACCAAAATCGACAGGTCCGGGGCTTAGGGAATTTCTCATATGCCACAAAACGGTTGAAGCTCCTGTTCAAAAATGATGCTCTAAAATCAACTTCTGTCACCTTTGTGATACATTTTGGGATAGTACCTAAAGTTTAAAGCAGAAATTGGGGCACTTTTGAAATATTCATTTTTGACCAAAATCGACAGGTCCGGGGCTTAGGGAATTTCTCATATGCCACAAAACGGTTGAAGCTCCTGTTCAAAAATGATGCTCCGAAATCAACTTCTGTCACCTTAGTGATACATTTTGGGATAGTACCTAAAGTTTAAAGCAGAAATTGGGGCATTTTTGAAATTTTCACTTTTGACCAAAATTGACAGGACCGGGGCTTAGGGAATTTCTCATATGCCACAAAACGGTTGAAGCTCCTGTTCAAAAATGATGCTCCGAAATCAACTTCTGTCACCTTAGTGATACATTTTGGGATAGTACCTAAAGTTTAAAGCAGAAATTGGGACACTCTTGAAATTTTCATTTTTGACCAAAATCGACAGGTCTGGGGCTTAGGGAATTTTTCATATGCCACAAAACGGTTGAAGCTCCTGTTCAAAAATGATGCTCCGAAATCAACTTCTGTCACCTTAGTGATACATTTTGGGATAGTACCTAAAGTTTAAAGCAGAAATTGGGGCACTTTTGAAATTTTCATTTTTGACCAAAATCGACAGGTCCGGGGCTTAGGGAATTTCTCATATGCCACAAAACGGTTGAAGCTCCTGTTCAAAAATGATGCTCCGAAATCAACTTCTGTCACCTTAGTGATACATTTTGGGATAGTACCTAAAGTTTAAAGCAGAAATTGGGGCACTTTTGAAATTTTCATTTTTGACCAAAATCGACAGGTCCGGGGCTTAGGGAATTTCTCATATGCCACAAAACGGTTGAAGCTCCTGTTCAAAAATGTTGCTCCGAAATCAACTTCTGTCACCTTAGTGATACATTTTGGGATAGTACCTAAAGTTTAAAGCAGAAATTGGGGAACTTTTGAAATTTTCATTTTTGACCAAAATCGACAGGTCCGGGGCTTAGGGAATTTCTCATATGCCACAAAACGGTTGAAGCTCCTGTTCAAAAATGATGCTCCGAAATCAACTTCTGTCACCTTAGTGATACATTTTGGGATAGTACCTAAAGTTTAAAGCAGAAATTGGGGTACTTTTGAAATTTTCATTTTGACCAAAATCGACAGGTCCGGGGCTTAGGAAATTTCTCATATGCCACAAAACGGTTGAAGCTCCTGTTCAAAAATGATGCTCCGAAATCAACTTCTGTCACCTTAGTGATACATTTTGGGATAGTACCTAAAGTTTAAAGCAGAAATTGGGGCACTTTTGAAATTTTCACTTTTGACCAAAATCGACAGGTCCGGGGCTTAGGGAATTTCTCATATGCCACAAAACGGTTGAAGCTCCTGTTCAAAAATGATGATCCGAAATCAACTTCTGTCACCTTAGTGATACATTTTGGGATAGTACCTAAAGTTTAAAGCAGAAATTGGGGCACTTTTGAATTTTTATTTTTGACCAAAATCGACAGGTCCGGGGCTTAGGGAATTTTTCATATGCCACAAAACGGTTGAAGCTCCTGTTCAAAAATGATGCTCCAAAATCAACTTCTGTCACCTTAGTGATACATTTTGGGATAGTACCTAAAATTTAAAGCAGAAATTGGGGCACTTTTGAATTTTCATTTTTGACCAAAATCGACAGGTCCGGGGCTTAGGGAATTTTTCATATGCCACAAAACGGTTGAAGCTCCTGTTCAAAAATGATGCTCCAAAATCAACTTCTGTCACGTTAGTGATACATTTTGGGATAGTACCTAAAGTTTAAAGCAGAAATTGGGGCACTTTTGAAATTTTCATTTTTGACCAAAATCGACAGGTCCGGGTCTTAGGGAATTTCTCATATGCCACAAAACGGTTGAAGCTCCTGTTCAAAAATGATGATCCGAAATCAACTTCTGTCACCTTAGTGATACATTTTGGGATAGTACCTAAAGTTTAAAGCAGAAATTGGGGCACTTTTGAAATTTTCATTTTTGACCAAAATCGACAGGTCCGGGGCTTAGGGAATTTCTCATATGCCACAAAACGGTTGAAGCTCCTGTTCAAAAATGATGCTCCAAAATCAACTTCTGTCACCTTAGTGATACATTTTGGGATAGTACCTAAAGTTTAAAGCAGAAATTGGGGCACTTTTGAAATTTTCATTTTTGACCAAAATCGATAGGTTCGGGGCTTATTGAATTTCTCATATGCCACAAAACGATTGAAGCTCCTGTTAAAAAATGATGCTCCAAAATCAACTTCTGTCACCTTAGTGATACATTTTGGGATAGTACCTAAAGTTTAAAGCAGAAATTGGGGCACTTTTGAAATTTTCATTTTTGACCAAAATCGACAGGTCCGGGGCTTAGATAATTTTTCATATGCCACAAAACGGTTGAAGCTCCTGTTCAAAAATGATGCTCCAAAATCAACTTCTGTCACCTTAGTGATACATTTTGGGATAGTACCTAAAATTTAAAGCAGAAATTGGGGCACTTTTGAATTTTCATTTTTGACCAAAATCGACAGGTCCGGGGCTTAGGGAATTTTTCATATGCCACAAAACGGTTGAAGCTCCTGTTCAAAAATTATGCTCCAAAATCAACTTCTGTCACCTTAGTGATACATTTTGGGATAGTACCTAAAGTTTAAAGCAGAAATTGGGGCACTTTTGAAATTTTCATTTTTGACCAAAATCGACAGGTCCGGGGCTTAGGGAATTTCTCATATGCCACAAAACGGTTGAAGCTCCTGTACAAAAATGATGCTCCGAAATCAACTTCTGTCACCTTAGTGATACATTTTGGGATAGTACCTAAAGTTTAAAGCAGAAATTGGGGCACTCTTGAAATTTTCATTTTTGACCAAAATCGACAGGTCTGGGGCTTAGGGAATTTTTCATATGCCACAAAACGGTTGAAGCTCCTGTTCAAAAATGATGCTCCGAAATCAACTTCTGTCACCTTAGTGATACATTTTGGGATAGTACCTAGAGTTTAAAGCAGAAATTGGGGCACTTTTGAATTTTTTATTTTTGACCAAAATCGACAGGTCCGGGGCTTAGGGAATTTTTCATATGCCACAAAACGGTTGAAGCTCCTGTTCAAAAATGATGCTCCAAAATCAACTTCTGTCATCTTAGTGATACATTTTGGGATAGTACCTAAAATTTAAAGCAGAAATTGGGGCTCTTTTGAATTTTCATTTTTGACCAAAATCGACAGGTCCGGGGCTTGGAGAATTTTTCATATGCCACAAAACGGTTGAAGCTCCTGTTCAAAAATGATGCTCCAAAATCAACTTCTGTCACCTTAGTGATACATTTTGGGATAGTACCTAAAGTTTAAAGCAGACATTGGGGCACTTTTGAAATTTTCATTTTTGACCAAAATCGATAGGTCCGGGGCTTAGGGAATTTCTCATATGCCACAAAACGGTTGAAGCTCCTGTTCAAAAATGATGCTCCAAAATCAACTTCTGTCACCTTAGTGATACATTTTGGGATAGTACCTAAAGTTTAAAGCAGAAATTGGGGCTCTTTTGAAATTTTCATTTTTGACCAAAATCGATAGGTTTGGGGCTTATTGAATTTTTCATATGCCACAAAACGATTGAAGCTCCTGTTCAAAAATGATGCTCCAAAATCAACTTCTGTCACCTTAGTGATACATTTTGGGATAGTACCTAAAGTTTAAAGCAGAAATTGGGGCACTTTTGAAATTTTCATTTTTGACCAAAATCGACAGGTCCGGGGCTTAGGAAATTTCTCATATGCCACAAAACGGTTGAAGCTCCTGTTCAAAAATGATGCTCCAAAATCAACTTCTGTCACCTTAGTGATACATTTTGGGATAGTACCTAAAATTTAAAGCAGAAATTGGGGCTCTTTTGAATTTTAATTTTTGACCAAAATCGACAGGTCCGGGGCTTAGGGAATTTTTCATATGCCACAAAACGGTTAAAGCTCCTGTTCAAAAATGATGCTCCAAAATCAACTTCTGTCACCTTAGTGATACATTTTGGGATAGTACCTAAAGTTTAAAGCCGAAATTGGGGCACTTTTGAAATTTTCATTTTTGACCAAAATCGATAGGTTCGGGGTTTAGGGAATTTCTCATATGCCACAAAACGATTGAAGCTCCTGTTCAAAAATGATGCTCCAAAATCAACTTCTGTCACCTTAGTGATACATTTTGGGATAGTACCTAAAGTTTAAAGCAGAAATTGGGGCACTTTTGACATTTTCATTTTTGACCAAAATCGACAGGTTCGGGGCTTATTGAATTTCTCATATGCCACAAAACGATTGAAGCTCCTGTTCAAAAATGATGCTCCAAAATCAACTTCTGTCACCTTAGTGATACATTTTGGGATAGTACCTAAAGTTTAAAGCAGAAATTGGGGCACTTTTGACATTTTCATTTTTGACCAAAATCGACAGGTTCGGGGCTTATTGAATTTCTCATATGCCACAAAACGATTGAAGCTCCTGTTCAAAAATGATGCTCCAAAATCAACTTCTGTCACCTTAGTGATACATTTTGGGATAGTACCTAAAGTTTAAAGCAGAAATTGGGGCACTTTTGAAATTTTCATTTTTGACCAAAATCGATAGGTTCGGGGCTTAGGGAATTTCTCATATGCCACAAAACGATTGAAGCTCCTGTTCAAAAATGATGCTCCAAAATCAACTTCTGTCACCTTAGTGATACATTTTGGGATAGTACCTAAAGTTTAAAGCAGAAATTGGGGCACTTTTGAAATTTTCATTTTTGACCAAAATCGACAGGTCCGGGGCTTAGGAAATTTCTCATATGCCACAAAACGGTTGAAGCTCCTGTTCAAAAATGATGCTCCGAAATCAACTTCTGTCACCTTAGTGATACATTTTGGGATAGTACCTAAAGTTTAAAGCAGAAATTGGGGCACTTTTGAAATTTTCATTTTTGACCAAAATCGACAGGTCCGGGGCTTAGGAAATTTCTCATATGCCACAAAACGGTTGAAGCTCCTGTTCAAAAATGATGCTCCGAAATCAACTTCTGTCACCTTAGTGATACATTTTGGGATAGTAACTAAAGTTTAAAGCAGAAATTGGGGCACTTTTGAAATTTTCACTTTTGACCAAAATCGACAGGTCCGGGGCTTAGGGAATTTCTCATATGCCACAAAACGGTTGAAGCTCCTGTTCAAAAATGATGCTCCGAAATCAACTTCTGTCACCTTAGTGATACATTTTGGGATAGTACCTAAAGTTTAAAGCAGAAATTGGGGCACTTTTGAATTTTTTATTTTTGACCAAAATCGACAGGTCCGGGGCTTAGGGAATTTTTCATATGCCACAAAACGGTTGAAGCTCCTGTTCAAAAATGATGCTCCAAAATCAACTTCTGTCACCTTAGTGATACATTTTGGGATAGTACCTAAAATTTAAAGCAGAAATTGGGGCTCTTTTGAATTTTCATTTTTGACCAAAATCGACAGGTCCGGGGCTTAGGGAATTCTTCATATGCCACAAAATGGTTGAAGCTCCTGTTCAAAAATGATGCTCCAAAATCAACTTCTGTCACCTTAGTGATACATTTTGGGATAGTACCTAAAGTTTAAAGCAGAAATTGGGGCACTTTTGAAATTTTCATTTTTGACCAAAATCGATAGGTACAGGGCTTAGGGAATTTCTCATATGCCACAAAACGATTGAAGCTACTGTTCAAAAATGATGCTCCAAAATCAACTTCTGTCACCTTAGTGATACATTTTGGGATAGTACCTAAAGTTTAAAGCAGAAATTGGGGCACTTTTGACATTTTCATTTTTGACCAAAATCGACAGGTCCGGGGCTTAGGGAATTTCTCATATGCCACAAAACGGTTGAAGCTCCTGTTCAAAAATGATGCTCCAAAATCAACTTCTGTCACCTTAGTGATACATTTTGGGATAGTACCTAAAGTTTAAAGCAGAAATTGGGGCACTTTTGAAATTTTCATTTTTGACCAAAATCGATAGGTTCGGGGCTTATTGAATTTCTCATATGCCACAAAACGATTGAAGCTCCTGTTCAAAAATGATGCTCCAAAATCAACTTCTGTCACCTTAGTGATACATTTTGGGATAGTACCTAAAGTTTAAAGCAGAAATTGGGGAACTTTTGAAATTTTCATTTTAGACCAAAATCGACAGGTCCGGGGCTTAGGGAATTTCTCATATGCCACAAAACGGTTGAAGCTCCTGTTCAAAAATGATGCTCCGAAATCAACTTCTGTCACCTTTGTGATACATTTTGATATAGTACCTAAAGTTTAAAGCAGAAATTGGGGCACTTTTGAAATATTCATTTTTGGCCAAAATCGACAGGTCCGGGGCTTAGGGAATTTCTCATATGCCACAAAACGGTTGAAGCTCCTGTTCAAAAATTATGCTCCGAAATCAACTTCTGTCACCTTAGTGATACATTTTGGGATAGTACCTAAAGTTTAAAGCAGAAATTGGGGCACTCTTGAAATTTTCATTTTTGACCAAAATCGACAGGTCTGGGGCTTAGGGAATTTTTCATATGCCACAAAACGGTTGAAGCTCCTGTTCAAAAATGATGCTCCGAAATCAACTTCTGTCACCTTAGTGATACATTTTGGGATAGTACCTAAAGTTTAAAGCAGAAATTGGGGCACTTTTGAAATTTTCATTTTTGACCAAAATCGACAGGTCCGGGGCTTAGGGAATTTCTCATATGCCACAAAACGGTTGAAGCTCCTGTTCAAAAATGATGCTCCGAAATCAACTTCTGTCACCTTAGTGATACATTTTGGGATAGTACCTAAAGTTTAAAGCAGAAATTGGGGCACTTTTGAAATTTTCATTTTTGACCAAAATCGACAGGTCCGGGGCTTAGGGAATTTCTCATATGCCACAAAACGGTTGAAGCTCCTGTTCAAAAATGATGCTCCGAAATCAACTTCTGTCACCTTAGTGATACATTTTGGGATAGTACCTAAAGTTTAAAGCAGAAATTGGGGCACTTTTGACATTTTCATTTTTGATCAAAATCGATAGGTTCGGGGCTTATTGAATTTCTCATATGCCACAAAACGATTGAAGCTCCTGTTCAAAAATGATGCTCCAAAATCAACTTCTGTCACCTTAGTGATACATTTTGGGATAGTACCTAAAGTTTAAAGCAGAAATTGGGGCACTTTTGAAATATTCATTTTTGACCAAAATCGACAGGTCCGGGGCTTAGGAAATTTCTCATATGCCACAAAACGGTTGAAGCTCCTGTTCAAAAATGATGCTCCGAAATCAACTTCTGTCACCTTAGTGATACATTTTGGGATAGTACCTAAAGTTTAAAGCAGAAATTGGGGCACTTTTGAAATTTTCATTTTTGACCAAAATCGACAGGTCCGGGGCTTAGGGAATTTCTCATATGCCACAAAACGGTTGAAACTCCTGTTCAAAAATGATGCTCCGAAATCAACTTCTGTCACCTTAGTGATACATTTTGGGATAGTACCTAAAGTTTAAAGCAGAAATTGGGGCACTTTTGAAATTTTCATTTTTGACCAAAATCGATAGGTTCGGGGCTTATTGAATTTCTCATATGCCACAAAACGATTGAAGCTCCTGTTCAAAAATGATGCTCCAAAATCAACTTCTGTCACCTTAGTGATACATTTTGGGATAGTACCTAAAGTTTAAAGCAGAAATTGGGGCACTTTTGAAATTTTCATTTTTGACCAAAATCGACAGGTCCGGGGCTTAGGAAATTTCTCATATGCCACAAAACGGTTGAAGCTCCTGTTCAAAAATGATGCTCCAAAATCAACTTCTGTCACCTTAGTGATACATTTTGGGATAGTACCTAAAATTTAAAGCAGAAATTGGGGCTCTTTTGAATTTTCATTTTTGCCTAAAATCGACAGGTCCGGGGCTTAGGGAATTTTTCATATGCCACAAAACGGTTAAAGCTCCTGTTCAAAAATGATGCTCCAAAATCAACTTCTGTCACCTTAGTGATACATTTTGGGATAGTACCTAAAGTTTAAAGCCGAAATTGGGGCACTTTTGAAATTTTCATTTTTGACCAAAATCGATAGGTTCGGGGCTTAGGGAATTTCTCATATGCCACAAAACGATTGAAGCTCATGTTCAAAAATGATGCTCCAAAATCAACTTCTGTCACCTTAGTGATACATTTTGGGATAGTACCTAAAGTTTAAAGCAGAAATTGGGGCACTTTTGACATTTTCATTTTTGACCAAAATCGACAGGTTCGGGGCTTATTGAATTTCTCATATGCCACAAAACGATTGAAGCTCCTGTTCAAAAATGATGCTCCAAAATCAACTTCTGTCACCTTAGTGATACATTTTGGGATAGTACCTAAAGTTTAAAGCAGAAATTGGGGCACTTTTGACATTTTCATTTTTGACCAAAATCGACAGGTTCGGGGCTTATTGAATTTCTCATATGCCACAAAACGATTGAAGCTCCTGTTCAAAAATGATGCTCCAAAATCAACTTCTGTCACCTTAGTGATACATTTTGGGATAGTACCTAAAGTTTAAAGCAGAAATTGGGGCACTTTTGAAATTTTCATTTTTGACCAAAATCGATAGGTTCGGGGCTTATTGAATTTCTCATATGCCACAAAACGATTGAAGCTCCTGTTCAAAAATGATGCTCCAAAATCAACTTCTGTCACCTTAGTGATACATTTTGGGATAGTACCTAAAGTTTAAAGCAGAAATTGGGGCACTTTTGAAATTTTCATTTTTGACCAAAATCGACAGGTCCGGGGCTTAGGAAATTTCTCATATGCCACAAAACGGTTGAAGCTCCTGTTCAAAAATGATGCTCCGAAATCAACTTCTGTCACCTTAGTGATACATTTTGGGATAGTACCTAAAGTTTAAAGCAGAAATTGGGGCACTTTTGAAATTTTCATTTTTGACCAAAATCGACAGGTCCGGGGCTTAGGAAATTTCTCATATGCCACAAAACGGTTGAAGCTCCTGTTCAAAAATGATGCTCCGAAATCAACTTCTGTCACCTTAGTGATACATTTTGGGATAGTAACTAAAGTTTAAAGCAGAAATTGGGGCACTTTTGAATTTTTTATTTTTGACCAAAATCGACAGGTCCGGGGCTTAGGGAATTTTTCATATGCCACAAAACGGTTGAAGCTCCTGTTCAAAAATGATGCTCCAAAATCAACTTCTGTCACCTTAGTGATACATTTTGGGATAGTACCTAAAATTTAAAGCAGAAATTGGGGCTCTTTTGAATTTTCATTTTTGACCAAAATCGACAGGTCCGGGGCTTAGGGAATTCTTCATATGCCACAAAACGGTTGAAGCTCCTGTTCAAAAATGATGCTCCAAAATCAACTTCTGTCACCTTAGTGATACATTTTGGGATAGTACCTAAAGTTTAAAGCAGAAATTGGGGCACTTTTGAAATTTTCATTTTTGACCAAAATCGATAGGTTCGGGGCTTAGGGAATTTCTCATATGCCACAAAACGATTGAAGCTACTGTTCAAAAATGATGCTCCAAAATCAACTTCTGTCACCTTAGTGATACATTTTGGGATAGTACCTAAAGTTTAAAGCAGAAATTGGGGCACTTTTGAAATTTTCATTTTTGACCAAAATCGATAGGTTCGGGGCTTATTGAATTTCTCATATGCCACAAAACGATTGAAGCTCCTGTTCAAAAATGATGCTCCAAAATCAACTTCTGTCACCTTAGTGATACATTTTGGGATAGTACCTAAAGTTTAAAGCAGAAATTGGGGCACTTTTGAAATTTTCATTTTTGACCAAAATCGACAGGTCCGGGGCTTAGGAAATTTCTCATATGCCACAAAACGGTTGAAGCTCCTGTTCAAAAATGATGCTCCGAAATCAACTTCTGTCACCTTAGTGATACATTTTGGGATAGTACCTAAAGTTTAAAGCAGAAATTGGGGCACTTTTGAAATTTTCATTTTTGACCAAAATCGACAGGTCCGGGGCTTAGGAAATTTCTCATATGCCACAAAACGGTTGAAGCTCCTGTTCAAAAATGATGCTCCGAAATCAACTTCTGTCACCTTAGTGATACATTTTGGGATAGTAACTAAAGTTTAAAGCAGAAATTGGGGCACTTTTGAATTTTTTATTTTTGACCAAAATCGACAGGTCCGGGGCTTAGGGAATTTTTCATATGCCACAAAACGGTTGAAGCTCCTGTTCAAAAATGATGCTCCAAAATCAACTTCTGTCACCTTAGTGATACATTTTGGGATAGTACCTAAAATTTAAAGCAGAAATTGGGGCTCTTTTGAATTTTCATTTTTGACCAAAATCGACAGGTCCGGGGCTTAGGGAATTCTTCATATGCCACAAAACGGTTGAAGCTCCTGTTCAAAAATGATGCTCCAAAATCAACTTCTGTCACCTTAGTGATACATTTTGGGATAGTACCTAAAGTTTAAAGCAGAAATTGGGGCACTTTTGAAATTTTCATTTTTGACCAAAATCGATAGGTTCGGGGCTTAGGGAATTTCTCATATGCCACAAAACGATTGAAGCTACTGTTCAAAAATGATGCTCCAAAATCAACTTCTGTCACCTTAGTGATACATTTTGGGATAGTACCTAAAGTTTAAAGCAGAAATTGGGGCACTTTTGACATTTTCATTTTTGACCAAAATCGACAGGTCCGGGGCTTAGGGAATTTCTCATATGCCACAAAACGGTTGAAGCTCCTGTTCAAAAATGATGCTCCAAAATCAACTTCTGTCACCTTAGTGATACATTTTGGGATAGTCCCTAAAATTTAAAGCAGAAATTGGGGCTCTTTTGAATTTTCATTTTTGACCAAAAGCGACAGGTCCGGGGCTTAGGGAATTTTTCATATGCCACAAAACGGTTGAAGCTCCTGTTCAAAAATGATGCTCCAAAATCAACTTCTGTCACCTTAGTGATACATTTTGGGATAGTACCTAAAGTTTAAAGCAGAAATTGGGGCACTTTTGAAATTTTCATTTTTGACCAAAATCGACAGGTCCAGGGCTTAGGGAATTTCTCATATGCCACAAAACGGTTGAAGCTCCTGTTCAAAAATGATGCTCCGAAATCAACTTCTGTCACCTTTGTGATACATTTTGATATAGTACCTAAAGTTTAAAGCAGAAATTGGGGCACTTTTGAAATATTCATTTTTGGCCAAAATCGACAGGTCCGGGGCTTAGGGAATTTCTCATATGCCACAAAACGGTTGAAGCTCCTGTTCAAAAATGATGCTCCGAAATCAACTTCTGTCACCTTAGTGATACATTTTGGGATAGTACCTAAAGTTTAAAGCAGAAATTGGGGCACTCTTGAAATTTTCATTTTTGACCAAAATCGACAGGTCTGGGGCTTAGGGAATTTTTCATATGCCACAAAACGGTTGAAGCTCCTGTTCAAAAATGATGCTCCGAAATCAACTTCTGTCACCTTAGTGATACATTTTGGGATAGTACCTAAAGTTTAAAGCAGAAATTGGGGCACTTTTGAAATTTTCATTTTTGACCAAAATCGACAGGTCCGGGGCTTAGGGAATTTCTCATATGCCACAAAACGGTTGAAGCTCCTGTTCAAAAATGATGCTCCGAAATCAACTTCTGTCACCTTAGTGATACATTTTGGGATAGTACCTAAAGTTTAAAGCAGAAATTGGGGCACTTTTGAAATTTTCATTTTTGACCAAAATCGACAGGTCCGGGGCTTAGGGAATTTCTCATATGCCACAAAACGGTTGAAGCTCCTGTTCAAAAATGATGCTCCGAAATCAACTTCTGTCACCTTTGTGATACATTTTGATATAGTACCTAAAGTTTAAAGCAGAAATTGGGGCACTTTTGAAATATTCATTTTTGGCCAAAATCGACAGGTCCGGGGCTTAGGGAATTTCTCATATGCCACAAAACGGTTGAAGCTCCTGTTCAAAAATGATGCTCCGAAATCAACTTCTGTCACCTTAGTGATACATTTTGGGATAGTACCTAAAGTTTAAAGCAGAAATTGGGGCACTCTTGAAATTTTCATTTTTGACCAAAATCGACAGGTCTGGGGCTTAGGGAATTTTTCATATGCCACAAAACGGTTGAAGCTCCTGTTCAAAAATGATGCTCCGAAATCAACTTCTGTCACCTTAGTGATACATTTTGGGATAGTACCTAAAGTTTAAAGCAGAAATTGGGGCACTTTTGAAATTTTCATTTTTGACCAAAATCGACAGGTCCGGGGCTTAGGGAATTTCTCATATGCCACAAAACGGTTGAAGCTCCTGTTCAAAAATGATGCTCCGAAATCAACTTCTGTCACCTTAGTGATACATTTTGGGATAGTACCTAAAGTTTAAAGCAGAAATTGGGGCACTTTTGAAATTTTCATTTTTGACCAAAATCGACAGGTCCGGGGCTTAGGGAATTTCTCATATGCCACAAAACGGTTGAAGCTCCTGTTCAAAAATGATGCTCCGAAATCAACTTCTGTCACCTTAGTGATACATTTTGGGATAGTACCTAAAGTTTAAAGCAGAAATTGGGGCACTTTTGACATTTTCATTTTTGATCAAAATCGATAGGTTCGGGGCTTATTGAATTTCTCATATGCCACAAAACGATTGAAGCTCCTGTTCAAAAATGATGCTCCAAAATCAACTTCTGTCACCTTAGTGATACATTTTGGGATAGTACCTAAAGTTTAAAGCAGAAATTGGGGCACTTTTGAAATATTCATTTTTTGACCAAAATCGACAGGTCCGGGGCTTAGGAAATTTCTCATATGCCACAAAACGGTTGAAGCTCCTGTTCAAAAATGATGCTCCGAAATCAACTTCTGTCACCTTAGTGATACATTTTGGGATAGTACCTAAAGTTTAAAGCAGAAATTGGGGCACTTTTGAAATTTTCATTTTTGACCAAAATCGACAGGTCCGGGGCTTAGGGAATTTCTCATATGCCACAAAACGGTTGAAACTCCTGTTCAAAAATGATGCTCCGAAATCAACTTCTGTCACCTTAGTGATACATTTTGGGATAGTACCTAAAGTTTAAAGCAGAAATTGGGGCACTTTTGAAATTTTCATTTTTGACCAAAATCGATAGGTTCGGGGCTTATTGAATTTCTCATATGCCACAAAACGATTGAAGCTCCTGTTCAAAAATGATGCTCCAAAATCAACTTCTGTCACCTTAGTGATACATTTTGGGATAGTACCTAAAGTTTAAAGCAGAAATTGGGGCACTTTTGAAATTTTCATTTTTGACCAAAATCGACAGGTCCGGGGCTTAGGAAATTTCTCATATGCCACAAAACGGTTGAAGCTCCTGTTCAAAAATGATGCTCCAAAATCAACTTCTGTCACCTTAGTGATACATTTTGGGATAGTACCTAAAATTTAAAGCAGAAATTGGGGCTCTTTTGAATTTTCATTTTTGACCAAAATCGACAGGTCCGGGGCTTAGGGAATTTTTCATATGCCACAAAACGGTTAAAGCTCCTGTTCAAAAATGATGCTCCAAAATCAACTTCTGTCACCTTAGTGATACATTTTGGGATAGTACCTAAAGTTTAAAGCCGAAATTGGGGCACTTTTGAAATTTTCCTTTTTGACCAAAATCGATAGGTTCGGGGCTTAGGGAATTTCTCATATGCCACAAAACGATTGAAGCTCCTGTTCAAAAATGATGCTCCAAAATCAACTTCTGTCACCTTAGTGATACATTTTGGGATAGTACCTAAAGTTTAAAGCAGAAATTGGGGCACTTTTGAATTTTTAATTTTTGACCAAAATCGACAGGTCCGGGACTTAGGGAATTTTTCATATGCCACAAAACGGTTGAAGCTCCTGTTCAAAAATGATGCTCCAAAATCAACTTCTGTCACCTTAGTGATACATTTTGGGATAGTACCTAAAATTTAAAGCAGAAATTGGGGCTCTTTTGAATTTTCATTTTTGACCAAAATCGACAGGTCCGGGGCTTAGGGAATTCTTCATATGCCACAAAACGGTTGAAGCTCCTGTTCAAAAATGATGCTCCAAAATCAACTTCTGTCACCTTAGTGATACATTTTGGGATAGTACCTAAAGTTTAAAGCAGAAATTGGGGCACTTTTGAAATTTTCATTTTTGACCAAAATCGATAGGTACAGGGCTTAGGGAATTTCTCATATGCCACAAAACGATTGAAGCTACTGTTCAAAAATGATGCTCCAAAATCAACTTCTGTCACCTTAGTGATACATTTTGGGATAGTACCTAAAGTTTAAAGCAGAAATTGGGGCACTTTTGACATTTTCATTTTTGACCAAAATCGACAGGTCCGGGGCTTAGGGAATTTCTCATATGCCACAAAACGGTTGAAGCTCCTGTTCAAAAATGATGCTCCAAAATCAACTTCTGTCACCTTAGTGATACATTTTGGGATAGTACCTAAAGTTTAAAGCAGAAATTGGGGCACTTTTGAAATTTTCATTTTTGACCAAAATCGATAGGTTCGGGGCTTATTGAATTTCTCATATGCCACAAAACGATTGAAGCTCCTGTTCAAAAATGATGCTCCAAAATCAACTTCTGTCACCTTAGTGATACATTTTGGGATAGTACCTAAAGTTTAAAGCAGAAATTGGGGCACTTTTGAAATTTTCATTTTTGACCAAAATCGACAGGTCCGGGGCTTAGGAAATTTCTCATATGCCACAAAACGGTTGAAGCTCCTGTTCAAAAATGATGCTCCAAAATCAACTTCTGTCACCTTAGTGATACATTTTGGGATAGTCCCTAAAATTTAAAGCAGAAATTGGGGCTCTTTTGAATTTTCATTTTTGACCAAAATCGACAGGTCCGGGGCTTAGGGAATTTTTCATATGCCACAAAACGGTTGAAGCTCCTGTTCAAAAATGATGCTCCAAAATCAACTTCTGTCACCTTAGTGATACATTTTGGGATAGTACCTAAAGTTTAAAGCAGAAATTGGGGCACTTTTGAAATTTTCATTTTTGACCAAAATCGACAGGTCCAGGGCTTAGGGAATTTCTCATATGCCACAAAACGGTTGAAGCTCCTGTTCAAAAATGATGCTCCGAAATCAACTTCTGTCACCTTAGTGATACATTTTGGGATAGTACCTAAAGTTTAAAGCAGAAATTGGGGAACTTTTGAAATTTTCATTTTAGACCAAAATCGACAGGTCCGGGGCTTAGGGAATTTCTCATATGCCACAAAACGGTTGAAGCTCCTGTTCAAAAATGATGCTCCGAAATCAACTTCTGTCACCTTTGTGATACATTTTGATATAGTACCTAAAGTTTAAAGCAGAAATTGGGGCACTTTTGAAATATTCATTTTTGGCCAAAATCGACAGGTCCGGGGCTTAGGGAATTTCTCATATGCCACAAAACGGTTGAAGCTCCTGTTCAAAAATGATGCTCCGAAATCAACTTCTGTCACCTTAGTGATACATTTTGGGATAGTACCTAAAGTTTAAAGCAGAAATTGGGGCACTCTTGAAATTTTCATTTTTGACCAAAATCGACAGGTCTGGGGCTTAGGGAATTTTTCATATGCCACAAAACGGTTGAAGCTCCTGTTCAAAAATGATGCTCCGAAATCAACTTCTGTCACCTTAGTGATACATTTTGGGATAGTACCTAAAGTTTAAAGCAGAAATTGGGGCACTTTTGAAATTTTCATTTTTGACCAAAATCGACAGGTCCGGGGCTTAGGGAATTTCTCATATGCCACAAAACGGTTGAAGCTCCTGTTCAAAAATGATGCTCCGAAATCAACTTCTGTCACCTTAGTGATACATTTTGGGATAGTACCTAAAGTTTAAAGCAGAAATTGGGGCACTTTTGAAATTTTCATTTTTGACCAAAATCGACAGGTCCGGGGCTTAGGGAATTTCTCATATGCCACAAAACGGTTGAAGCTCCTGTTCAAAAATGATGCTCCGAAATCAACTTCTGTCACCTTAGTGATACATTTTGGGATAGTACCTAAAGTTTAAAGCAGAAATTGGGGCACTTTTGACATTTTCATTTTTGATCAAAATCGATAGGTTCGGGGCTTATTGAATTTCTCATATGCCACAAAACGATTGAAGCTCCTGTTCAAAAATGATGCTCCAAAATCAACTTCTGTCACCTTAGTGATACATTTTGGGATAGTACCTAAAGTTTAAAGCAGAAATTGGGGCACTTTTGAAATATTCATTTTTGACCAAAATCGACAGGTCCGGGGCTTAGGAAATTTCTCATATGCCACAAAACGGTTGAAGCTCCTGTTCAAAAATGATGCTCCGAAATCAACTTCTGTCACCTTAGTGATACATTTTGGGATAGTACCTAAAGTTTAAAGCAGAAATTGGGGCACTTTTGAAATTTTCATTTTTGACCAAAATCGACAGGTCCGGGGCTTAGGGAATTTCTCATATGCCACAAAACGGTTGAAACTCCTGTTCAAAAATGATGCTCCGAAATCAACTTCTGTCACCTTAGTGATACATTTTGGGATAGTACCTAAAGTTTAAAGCAGAAATTGGGGCACTTTTGAAATTTTCATTTTTGACCAAAATCGATAGGTTCGGGGCTTATTGAATTTCTCATATGCCACAAAACGATTGAAGCTCCTGTTCAAAAATGATGCTCCAAAATCAACTTCTGTCACCTTAGTGATACATTTTGGGATAGTACCTAAAGTTTAAAGCAGAAATTGGGGCACTTTTGAAATTTTCATTTTTGACCAAAATCGACAGGTCCGGGGCTTAGGAAATTTCTCATATGCCACAAAACGGTTGAAGCTCCTGTTCAAAAATGATGCTCCAAAATCAACTTCTGTCACCTTAGTGATACATTTTGGGATAGTACCTAAAATTTAAAGCAGAAATTGGGGCTCTTTTGAATTTTCATTTTTGACCAAAATCGACAGGTCCGGGGCTTAGGGAATTTTTCATATGCCACAAAACGGTTAAAGCTCCTGTTCAAAAATGATGCTCCAAAATCAACTTCTGTCACCTTAGTGATACATTTTGGGATAGTACCTAAAGTTTAAAGCCGAAATTGGGGCACTTTTGAAATTTTCATTTTTGACCAAAATCGATAGGTTCGGGGCTTAGGGAATTTCTCATATGCCACAAAACGATTGAAGCTCCTGTTCAAAAATGATGCTCCAAAATCAACTTCTGTCACCTTAGTGATACATTTTGGGATAGTACCTAAAGTTTAAAGCAGAAATTGGGGCACTTTTGACATTTTCATTTTTGACCAAAATCGACAGGTTCGGGGCTTATTGAATTTCTCATATGCCACAAAACGATTGAAGCTCCTGTTCAAAAATGATGCTCCAAAATCAACTTCTGTCACCTTAGTGATACATTTTGGGATAGTACCTAAAGTTTAAAGCAGAAATTGGGGCACTTTTGACATTTTCATTTTTGACCAAAATCGACAGGTTCGGGGCTTATTGAATTTCTCATATGCCACAAAACGATTGAAGCTCCTGTTCAAAAATGATGCTCCAAAATCAACTTCTGTCACCTTAGTGATACATTTTGGGATAGTACCTAAAGTTTAAAGCAGAAATTGGGGCACTTTTGAAATTTTCATTTTTGACCAAAATCGACAGGTCCGGGGCTTAGGAAATTTCTCATATGCCACAAAACGGTTGAAGCTCCTGTTCAAAAATGATGCTCCGAAATCAACTTCTGTCACCTTAGTGATACATTTTGGGATAGTACCTAAAGTTTAAAGCAGAAATTGGGGCACTTTTGAAATTTTCATTTTTGACCAAAATCGACAGGTCCGGGGCTTAGGAAATTTCTCATATGCCACAAAACGGTTGAAGCTCCTGTTCAAAAATGATGCTCCGAAATCAACTTCTGTCACCTTAGTGATACATTTTGGGATAGTAACTAAAGTTTAAAGCAGAAATTGGGGCACTTTTGAAATTTTCACTTTTGACCAAAATCGACAGGTCCGGGGCTTAGGGAATTTCTCATATGCCACAAAACGGTTGAAGCTCCTGTTCAAAAATGATGCTCCGAAATCAACTTCTGTCACCTTAGTGATACATTTTGGGATAGTACCTAAAGTTTAAAGCAGAAATTGGGGCACTTTTGAATTTTTTATTTTTGACCAAAATCGACAGGTCCGGGGCTTAGGGAATTTTTCATATGCCACAAAACGGTTGAAGCTCCTGTTCAAAAATGATTCTCCAAAATCAACTTCTGTCACCTTAGTGATACATTTTGGGATAGTACCTAAAATTTAAAGCAGAAATTGGGGCTCTTTTGAATTTTCATTTTTGACCAAAATCGACAGGTCCGGGGCTTAGGGAATTCTTCATATGCCACAAAACGGTTGAAGCTCCTGTTCAAAAATGATGCTCCAAAATCAACTTCTGTCACCTTAGTGATACATTTTGGGATAGTACCTAAAGTTTAAAGCAGAAATTGGGGCACTTTTGAAATTTTCATTTTTGACCAAAATCGATAGGTTCGGGGCTTAGGGAATTTCTCATATGCCACAAAACGATTGAAGCTACTGTTCAAAAATGATGCTCCAAAATCAACTTCTGTCACCTTAGTGATACATTTTGGGATAGTACCTAAAGTTTAAAGCAGAAATTGGGGCACTTTTGACATTTTCATTTTTGACCAAAATCGACAGGTCCGGGGCTTAGGGAATTTCTCATATGCCACAAAACGGTTGAAGCTCCTGTTCAAAAATGATGCTCCAAAATCAACTTCTGTCACCTTAGTGATACATTTTCGGATAGTACCTAAAGTTTAAAGCAGAAATTGGGGCACTTTTGAAATTTTCATTTTTGACCAAAATCGATAGGTTCGGGGCTTATTGAATTTCTCATATGCCACAAAACGATTGAAGCTCCTGTTCAAAAATGATGCTCCAAAATCAACTTCTGTCACCTTAGTGATACATTTTGGGATAGTACCTAAAGTTTAAAGCAGAAATTGGGGCACTTTTGAAATTTTCATTTTTGACCAAAATCGACAGGTCCGGGGCTTAGGAAATTTCTCATATGCCACAAAACGGTTGAAGCTCCTGTTCAAAAATGATGCTCCAAAATCAACTTCTGTCACCTTAGTGATACATTTTGGGATAGTACCTAAAATTTAAAGCAGAAATTGGGGCTCTTTTGAATTTTCATTTTTGACCAAAATCGACAGGTCCGGGGCTTAGGGAATTTTTCATATGCCACAAAACGGTTAAAGCTCCTGTTCAAAAATGATGCTCCAAAATCAACTTCTGTCACCTTAGTGATACATTTTGGGATAGTACCTAAAGTTTAAAGCCGAAATTGGGGCACTTTTGAAATTTTCCTTTTTGACCAAAATCGATAGGTTCGGGGCTTAGGGAATTTCTCATATGCCACAAAACGATTGAAGCTCCTGTTCAAAAATGATGCTCCAAAATCAACTTCTGTCACCTTAGTGATACATTTTGGGATAGTACCTAAAGTTTAAAGCAGAAATTGGGGCACTTTTGACATTTTCATTTTTGACCAAAATCGACAGGTTCGGGGCTTATTGAATTTCTCATATGCCACAAAACGATTGAAGCTCCTGTTCAAAAATGATGCTCCAAAATCAACTTCTGTCACCTTAGTGATACATTTTGGGATAGTACCTAAAGTTTAAAGCAGAAATTGGGGCACTTTTGACATTTTCATTTTTGACCAAAATCGACAGGTTCGGGGCTTATTGAATTTCTCATATGCCACAAAACGATTGAAGCTCCTGTTCAAAAATGATGCTCCAAAATCAACTTCTGTCACCTTAGTGATACATTTTGGGATAGTACCTAAAGTTTAAAGCAGAAATTGGGGCACTTTTGAAATTTTCATTTTTGACCAAAATCGATAGGTTCGGGGCTTAGGGAATTTCTCATATGCCACAAAACGATTGAAGCTCCTGTTCAAAAATGATGCTCCAAAATCAACTTCTGTCACCTTAGTGATACATTTTGGGATAGTACCTAAAGTTTAAAGCAGAAATTGGGGCACTTTTGAAATTTTCATTTTTGACCAAAATCGATAGGTTCGGGGCTTATTGAATTTCTCATATGCCACAAAACGATTGAAGCTCCTGTTCAAAAATGATGCTCCAAAATCAACTTCTGTCACCTTAGTGATACATTTTGGGATAGTAACAAAAGTTTAAAGCAGAAATTGGGGCACTTTTGAAATTTTCATTTTTGACCAAAATCGACAGGTCCGGGGCTTAGGAAATTTCTCATATGCCACAAAACGGTTGAAGCTCCTGTTCAAAAATGATGCTCCGAAATCAACTTCTGTCACCTTAGTGATACATTTTGGGATAGTACCTAAAGTTTAAAGCAGAAATTGGGGCACTTTTGAAATTTTCATTTTTGACCAAAATCGACAGGTCCGGGGCTTAGGAAATTTCTCATATGCCACAAAACGGTTGAAGCTCCTGTTCAAAAATGATGCTCCGAAATCAACTTCTGTCACCTTAGTGATACATTTTGGGAAAGTAACTAAAGTTTAAAGCAGAAATTGGGGCACTTTTGAAATTTTCACTTTTGACCAAAATCGACAGGTCCGGGGCTTAGGGAATTTCTCATATGCCACAAAACGGTTGAAGCTCCTGTTCAAAAATGATGCTCCGAAATCAACTTCTGTCACCTTAGTGATACATTTTGGGAAAGTAACTAAAGTTTAAAGCAGAAATTGGGGCACTTTTGAAATTTTCACTTTTGACCAAAATCGACAGGTCCGGGGCTTAGGGAATTTTTCATATGCCACAAAACGGTTGAAGCTCCTGTTCAAAAATGATGCTCCAAAATCAACTTCTGTCACCTTAGTGATACATTTTCGGATAGTACCTAAAGTTTAAAGCAGAAATTGGGGCACTTTTGAAATTTTCATTTTTGACCAAAATCGATAGGTTCGGGGCTTAGGGAATTTCTCATATGCCACAAAACGATTGAAGCTACTGTTCAAAAATGATGCTCCAAAATCAACTTCTGTCACCTTAGTGATACATTTTGGGATAGTACCTAAAGTTTAAAGCAGAAATTGGGGCACTTTTGACATTTTCATTTTTGACCAAAATCGACAGGTCCGGGGCTTAGGGAATTTCTCATATGCCACAAAACGGTTGAAGCTCCTGTTCAAAAATGATGCTCCAAAATCAACTTCTGTCACCTTAGTGATACATTTTCGGATAGTACCTAAAGTTTAAAGCAGAAATTGGGGCACTTTTGAAATTTTCACTTTTGACCAAAATCGACAGGTCCGGGGCTTAGGGAATTTCTCATATGCCACAAAACGGTTGAAGCTCCTGTTCAAAAATGATGCTTCGAAATCAACTTCTGTCACCTTAGTGATAGATTTTGGGATAGTACCTAAAGTTTAAAGCATAAATTGGGGCACTTTTGAAATTTTCATTTTTGACCAAAATCGACAGGTCCGGGGCTTAGGGAATTTCTCATATGCCACAAAACGTTTGAAGCTCCTGTTCAAAAATGATGCTCCGAAATCAACTTCTGTCACCTTAGTGATACATTTTGGGATAGTACCTAAAGTTTAAAGCAGAAATTGGGGCACTTTTGAAATTTTCATTTTTGACCAAAATCGACAGGTCCGGGGCTTAGGGAATTTCTCATATGCCACAAAATGGTTGAAGCTCCTGTTCAAAAATGATGCTCCGAAATCAACTTCTGTCACCTTAGTGATACATTTTGGGATAGTACCTAAAGTTTAAAGCAGAAATTGGGGCACTTTTGAAATTTTCATTTTTGACCAAAATCGACAGGTGCGGGGCTTAGGAAATTTCTCATATGCCACAAAACGGTTGAAGCTCCTGTTCAAAAATGATGCTCCAAAATCAACTTCTGTCACCTTAGTGATACATTTTCGGATAGTACCTAAAGTTTAAAGCAGAAATTGGGGCACTTTTGAAATTTTCATTTTTGACCAAAATCGATAGGTTCGGGGCTTATTGAATTTCTCATATGCCACAAAACGATTGAAGCTCCTGTTCAAAAATGATGCTCCAAAATCAACTTCTGTCACCTTAGTGATACATTTTGGGATAGTACCTAAAGTTTAAAGCAGAAATTGGGGCACTTTTGAAATTTTCATTTTTGACCAAAATCGACAGGTGCGGGGCTTAGGAAATTTCTCATATGCCACAAAACGGTTGAAGCTCCTGTTCAAAAATGATGCTCCAAAATCAACTTCTGTCACCTTAGTGATACATTTTGGGATAGTCCCTAAAATTTAAAGCAGAAATTGGGGCTCTTTTGAATTTTCATTTTTGACCAAAATCGACAGGTCCGGGGCTTAGGGAATTTTTCATATGCCACAAAACGGTTGAAGCTCCTGTTCAAAAATTATGCTCCAAAATCAACTTCTGTCACCTTAGTGATACATTTTGGGATAGTACCTAAAGTTTAAAGCAGAAATTGGGGCACTTTTGAAATTTTCATTTTTGACCAAAATCGACAGGTCCAGGGCTTAGGGAATTTCTCATATGCCACAAAACGGTTGAAGCTCCTGTTCAAAAATGATGCTCCGAAATCAACTTCTGTCACCTTAGTGATACATTTTGGGATAGTACCTAAAGTTTAAAGCAGAAATTGGGGAACTTTTGAAATTTTCATTTTAGACCAAAATCGACAGGTCCGGGGTTTAGGGAATTTCTCATATGCCACAAAACGGTTGAGGCTCCTGTTCAAAAATGATGCTCCGAAATCAACTTCTGTCACCTTTGTGATACATTTTGATATAGTACCTAAAGTTTAAAGCAGAAATTGGGGCACTTTTGAAATATTCATTTTTGGCCAAAATCGACAGGTCCGGGGCTTAGGGAATTTCTCATATGCCACAAAACGGTTGAAGCTCCTGTTCAAAAATGATGCTCCGAAATCAACTTCTGTCACCTTAGTGATACATTTTGGGATAGTACCTAAAGTTTAAAGCAGAAATTGGGGCACTCTTGAAATTTTCATTTTTGACCAAAATCGACAGGTCTGGGGCTTAGGGAATTTTTCATATGCCACAAAACGGTTGAAGCTCCTGTTCAAAAATGATGCTCCGAAATCAACTTCTGTCACCTTAGTGATACATTTTGGGATAGTACCTAAAGTTTAAAGCAGAAATTGGGGCACTTTTGAAATTTTCATTTTTGACCAAAATCGACAGGTCCGGGGCTTAGGGAATTTCTCATATGCCACAAAACGGTTGAAGCTCCTGTTCAAAAATGATGCTCCGAAATCAACTTCTGTCACCTTAGTGATACATTTTGGGATAGTACCTAAAGTTTAAAGCAGAAATTGGGGCACTTTTGAAATTTTCATTTTTGACCAAAATCGACAGGTCCGGGGCTTAGGGAATTTCTCATATGCCACAAAACGGTTGAAGCTCCTGTTCAAAAATGATGCTCCGAAATCAACTTCTGTCACCTTAGTGATACATTTTGGGATAGTACCTAAAGTTTAAAGCAGAAATTGGGGCACTTTTGACATTTTCATTTTTGATCAAAATCGATAGGTTCGGGGCTTATTGAATTTCTCATATGCCACAAAACGATTGAAGCTCCTGTTCAAAAATGATGCTCCAAAATCAACTTCTGTCACCTTAGTGATACATTTTGGGATAGTACCTAAAGTTTAAAGCAGAAATTGGGGCACTTTTGAAATATTCATTTTTGACCAAAATCGACAGGTCCGGGGCTTAGGAAATTTCTCATATGCCACAAAACGGTTGAAGCTCCTGTTCAAAAATGATGCTCCGAAATCAACTTCTGTCACCTTAGTGATACATTTTGGGATAGTACCTAAAGTTTAAAGCAGAAATTGGGGCACTTTTGAAATTTTCATTTTTGACCAAAATCGACAGGTCCGGGGCTTAGGAAATTTCTCATATGCCACAAAACGGTTGAAGCTCCTGTTCAAAAATGATGCTCCGAAATCAACTTCTGTCACCTTAGTGATACATTTTGGGATAGTACCTAAAGTTTAAAGCAGAAATTGGGGCACTTTTGACATTTTCATTTTTGACCAAAATCGATAGGTTCGGGGCTTAGGGAATTTCTCATATGCCACAAAACGATTGAAGCTACTGTTCAAAAATGATGCTCCAAAATCAACTTCTGTCTCCTTAGTGATACATTTTGGGATAGTACCTAAAGTTTAAAGCAGAAATTGGGGCACTTTTGACATTTTCATTTTTGACCAAAATCGACAGGTCCGGGGCTTAGGGAATTTCTCATATGCCACAAAACGGTTGAAGCTCCTGTTCAAAAATGATGCTCCAAAATCAACTTCTGTCACCTTAGTGATACATTTTGGGATAGTACCTAAAGTTTAAAGCAGAAATTGGGGCACTTTTGAAATTTTCATTTTTGACCAAAATCGACAGGTCCGGGGCTTAGGAAATTTCTCATATGCCACAAAACGGTTGAAGCTCCTGTTCAAAAATGATGCTCCAAAATCAACTTCTGTCACCTTAGTGATACATTTTGGGATAGTCCCTAAAATTTAAAGCAGAAATTGGGGCTCTTTTGAATTTTCATTTTTGACCAAAATCGACAGGTCTGGGGCTTAGGGAATTTTTCATATGCCACAAAACGGTTGAAGCTCCTGTTCAAAAATGATGCTCCAAAATCAACTTCTGTCACCTTAGTGATACATTTTGGGATAGTACCTAAAGTTTAAAGCAGAAATTGGGGCACTTTTGAAATTTTCATTTTTGACCAAAATCGACAGGTCCAGGGCTTAGGGAATTTCTCATATGCCACAAAACGGTTGAAGCTCCTGTTCAAAAATGATGCTCCGAAATCAACTTCTGTCACCTTAGTGATACATTTTGGGATAGTACCTAAAGTTTAAAGCAGAAATTGGGGAACTTTTGAAATTTTCATTTTAGACCAAAATCGACAGGTCCGGGGCTTAGGGAATTTCTCATATGCCACAAAACGGTTGAAGCTCCTGTTCAAAAATGATGCTCCGAAATCAACTTCTGTCACCTTTGTGATACATTTTGATATAGTACCTAAAGTTTAAAGCAGAAATTGGGGCACTTTTGAAATATTCATTTTTGGCCAAAATCGACAGGTCCGGGGCTTAGGGAATTTCTCATATGCCACAAAACGGTTGAAGCTCCTGTTCAAAAATGATGCTCCGAAATCAACTTCTGTCACCTTAGTGATACATTTTGGGATAGTACCTAAAGTTTAAAGCAGAAATTGGGGCACTCTTGAAATTTTCATTTTTGACCAAAATCGACAGGTCTGGGGCTTAGGGAATTTTTCATATGCCACAAAACGGTTGAAGCTCCTGTTCAAAAATGATGCTCCGAAATCAACTTCTGTCACCTTAGTGATACATTTTGGGATAGTACCTAAAGTTTAAAGCAGAAATTGGGGCACTTTTGAAATTTTCATTTTTGACCAAAATCGACAGGTCCGGGGCTTAGGGAATTTCTCATATGCCACAAAACGGTTGAAGCTCCTGTTCAAAAATGATGCTCCGAAATCAACTTCTGTCACCTTAGTGATACATTTTGGGATAGTACCTAAAGTTTAAAGCAGAAATTGGGGCACTTTTGAAATTTTCATTTTTGACCAAAATCGACAGGTCCGGGGCTTAGGGAATTTCTCATATGCCACAAAACGGTTGAAGCTCCTGTTCAAAAATGATGCTCCGAAATCAACTTCTGTCACCTTAGTGATACATTTTGGGATAGTACCTAAAGTTTAAAGCAGAAATTGGGGCACTTTTGAAATTTTCATTTTTGATCAAAATCGATAGGTTCGGGGCTTATTGAATTTCTCATATGCCACAAAACGATTGAAGCTCCTGTTCAAAAATGATGCTCCAAAATCAACTTCTGTCACCTTAGTGATACATTTTGGGATAGTACCTAAAGTTTAAAGCAGAAATTGGGGCACTTTTGAAATATTCATTTTTGACCAAAATCGACAGGTCCGGGGCTTAGGAAATTTCTCATATGCCACAAAACGGTTGAAGCTCCTGTTCAAAAATGATGCTCCGAAATCAACTTCTGTCACCTTAGTGATACATTTTGGGATAGTACCTAAAGTTTAAAGCAGAAATTGGGGCACTTTTGAAATTTTCATTTTTGACCAAAATCGACAGGTCCGGGGCTTAGGGAATTTCTCATATGCCACAAAACGGTTGAAACTCCTGTTCAAAAATGATGCTCCGAAATCAACTTCTGTCACCTTAGTGATACATTTTGGGATAGTACCTAAAGTTTAAAGCAGAAATTGGGGCACTTTTGAAATTTTCACTTTTGACCAAAATCGACAGGTCCGGGGCTTAGGGAATTTCTCATATGCCACAAAACGATTGAAGCTCCTGTTCAAAAATGATGCTCTGAAATCAACTTCTGTCACCTTAGTGATACATTTTGGGATAGTACCTAAAGTTTAAAGCAGAAATTGGGGCACTTTTGAAATTTTCATTTTTGACCAAAATAGACAGGTCCAGGGCTTAGGGAATTTCTCATATGCCACAAAACGGTTGAAGCTCCTGTTCAAAAATGATGCTCCGAAATCAACTTCTGTCACCTTAGTGATACATTTTGGGATAGTACCTAAAGTTTAAAGCAGAAATTGGGGAACTTTTGAAATTTTCATTTTAGACCAAAATCGACAGGTCCGGGGCTTAGGGAATTTCTCATATGCCACAAAACGGTTGAAGCTCCTGTTCAAAAATGATGCTCCGAAATCAACTTCTGTCACCTTTGTGATACATTTTGATATAGTACCTAAAGTTTAAAGCAGAAATTGGGGCACTTTTGAAATATTCATTTTTGGCCAAAATCGACAGGTCCGGGGCTTAGGGAATTTCTCATATGCCACAAAACGGTTGAAGCTCCTGTTCAAAAATGATGCTCCGAAATCAACTTCTGTCACCTTAGTGATACATTTTGGGATAGTACCTAAAGTTTAAAGCAGAAATTGGGGCACTCTTGAAATTTTCATTTTTGACCAAAATCGACAGGTCAGGGGCTTAGGGAATTTTTCATATGCCACAAAACGGTTGAAGCTCCTGTTCAAAAATGATGCTCCGAAATCAACTTCTGTCACCTTAGTGATACATTTTGGGATAGTACCTAAAGTTTAAAGCAGAAATTGGGGAACTTTTGAAATTTTCATTTTAGACCAAAATCGACAGGTCCGGGGCTTAGGGAATTTCTCATATGCCACAAAACGGTTGAAGCTCCTGTTCAAAAATGATGCTCCGAAATCAACTTCTGTCACCTTAGTGATACATTTTGGGATAGTACCTAAAGTTTAAAGCAGAAATTGGGGCACTTTTGACATTTTCATTTTTGATCAAAATCGATAGGTTCGGGGCTTATTGAATTTCTCATATGCCACAAAACGATTGAAGCTCCTGTTCAAAAATGATGCTCCAAAATCAACTTCTGTCACCTTAGTGATACATTTTGGGATAGTACCTAAAGTTTAAAGCAGAAATTGGGGCACTTTTGAAATATTCATTTTTGACCAAAATCGACAGGTCCGGGGCTTAGGAAATTTCTCATATGCCACAAATCGGTTGAAGCTCCTGTTCAAAAATGATGCTCCGAAATCAACTTCTGTCACCTTAGTGATACATTTTGGGATAGTACCTAAAGTTTAAAGCAGAAATTGGGGCACTTTTGAAATTTTCATTTTTGACCAAAATCGACAGGTCCGGGGCTTAGGAAATTTCTCATATGCCACAAAACGGTTGAAGCTCCTGTTCAAAAATGATGCTCCGAAATCAACTTCTGTCACCTTAGTGATACATTTTGGGATAGTACCTAAAGTTTAAAGCAGAAATTGGGGCACTTTTGACATTTTCATTTTTGACCAAAATCGATAGGTTCGGGGCTTAGGGAATTTCTCATATGCCACAAAACGATTGAAGCTACTGTTCAAAAATGATGCTCCAAAATCAACTTCTGTCACCTTAGTGATACATTTTGGGATAGTACCTAAAGTTTAAAGCAGAAATTGGGGCACTTTTGACATTTTCATTTTTGACCAAAATCGACAGGTCCGGGGCTTAGGGAATTTCTCATATGCCACAAAACGGTTGAAGCTCCTGTTCAAAAATGATGCTCCAAAATCAACTTCTGTCACCTTAGTGATACATTTTGGGATAGTACCTAAAGTTTAAAGCAGAAATTGGGGCACTTTTGAAATTTTCATTTTTGACCAAAATCGATAGGTTCGGGGCTTATTGAATTTCTCATATGCCACAAAACGATTGAAGCTCCTGTTCAAAAATGATGCTCCAAAATCAACTTCTGTCACCTTAGTGATACATTTTGGGATAGTACCTAAAGTTTAAAGCAGAAATTGGGGCACTTTTGAAATTTTCATTTTTGACCAAAATCGACAGGTCCGGGGCTTAGGAAATTTCTCATATGCCACAAAACGGTTGAAGCTCCTGTTCAAAAATGATGCTCCAAAATCAACTTCTGTCACCTTAGTGATACATTTTGGGATAGTCCCTAAAATTTAAAGCAGAAATTGGGGCTCTTTTGAATTTTCATTTTTGACCAAAATCGACAGGTCCGGGGCTTAGGGAATTTTTCATATGCCACAAAACGGTTGAAGCTCCTGTTCAAAAATGATGCTCCAAAATCAACTTCTGTCACCTTAGTGATACATTTTGGGAGATAGTACCTAAAGTTTAAAGCAGAAATTGGGGCACTTTTGAAATTTTCATTTTTGACCAAAATCGACAGGTCCAGTGCTTAGGGAATTTCTCATATGCCACAAAACGGTTGAAGCTCCTGTTCAAAAATGATGCTCCGAAATCAACTTCTGTCACCTTAGTGATACATTTTGGGATAGTACCTAAAGTTTAAAGCAGAAATTGGGGAACTTTTGAAATTTTCATTTTAGACCAAAATCGACAGGTCCGGGGCTTAGGGAATTTCTCATATGCCACAAAACGGTTGAAGCTCCTGTTCAAAAATGATGCTCCGAAATCAACTTCTGTCACCTTTGTGATACATTTTGATATAGTACCTAAAGTTTAAAGCAGAAATTGGGGCACTTTTGAAATATTCATTTTTGGCCAAAATCGACAGGTCCGGGGCTTAGGGAATTTCTCATATGCCACAAAACGGTTGAAGCTCCTGTTCAAAAATGATGCTCCGAAATCAACTTCTGTCACCTTAGTGATACATTTTGGGATAGTACCTAAAGTTTAAAGCAGAAATTGGGGCACTTTTGACATTTTCATTTTTGATCAAAATCGATAGGTTCGGGGCTTATTGAATTTCTCATATGCCACAAAACGATTGAAGCTCCTGTTCAAAAATGATGCTCCAAAATCAACTTCTGTCACCTTAGTGATACATTTTGGGTTAGTACCTAAAGTTTAAAGCAGAAATTGGGGCACTTTTGAAATATTCATTTTTGACCAAAATCGACAGGTCCGGGGCTTAGGAAATTTCTCATATGCCACAAAACGGTTGAAGCTCCTGTTCAAAAATGATGCTCCGAAATCAACTTCTGTCACCTTAGTGATACATTTTGGGATAGTACCTAAAGTTTAAAGCAGAAATTGGGGCACTTTTGAAATTTTCATTTTTGACCAAAATCGACAGGTCCGGGGCTTAGGGAATTTCTCATATGCCACAAAACGGTTGAAACTCCTGTTCAAAAATGATGCTCCGAAATCAACTTCTGTCACCTTAGTGATACATTTTGGGATAGTACCTAAAGTTTAAAGCAGAAATTGGGGCACTTTTGAAATTTTCACTTTTGACCAAAATCGACAGGTCCGGGGCTTAGGGAATTTCTCATATGCCACAAAACGATTGAAGCTCCTGTTCAAAAATGATGCTCTGAAATCAACTTCTGTCACCTTAGTGATACATTTTGGGATAGTACCTAAAGTTTAAAGCAGAAATTGGGGCACTTTTGAAATTTTCATTTTTGACCAAAATAGACAGGTCCAGGGCTTAGGGAATTTCTCATATGCCACAAAACGGTTGAAGCTCCTGTTCAAAAATGATGCTCCGAAATCAACTTCTGTCACCTTAGTGATACATTTTGGGATAGTACCTAAAGTTTAAAGCAGAAATTGGGGAACTTTTGAAATTTTCATTTTAGACCAAAATCGACAGGTCCGGGGCTTAGGGAATTTCTCATATGCCACAAAACGGTTGAAGCTCCTGTTCAAAAATGATGCTCCGAAATCAACTTCTGTCACCTTTGTGATACATTTTGATATAGTACCTAAAGTTTAAAGCAGAAATTGGGGCACTTTTGAAATATTCATTTTTGGCCAAAATCGACAGGTCCGGGGCTTAGGGAATTTCTCATATGCCACAAAACGGTTGAAGCTCCTGTTCAAAAATGATGCTCCGAAATCAACTTCTGTCACCTTAGTGATACATTTTGGGATAGTACCTAAAGTTTAAAGCAGAAATTGGGGCACTCTTGAAATTTTCATTTTTGACCAAAATCGACAGGTCTGGGGCTTAGGGAATTTTTCATATGCCACAAAACGGTTGAAGCTCCTGTTCAAAAATGATGCTCCGAAATCAACTTCTGTCACCTTAGTGATACATTTTGGGATAGTACCTAAAGTTTAAAGCAGAAATTGGGGAACTTTTGAAATTTTCATTTTAGACCAAAATCGACAGGTCCGGGGCTTAGGGAATTTCTCATATGCCACAAAACGGTTGAAACTCCTGTTCAAAAATGATGCTCCGAAATCAACTTCTGTCACCTTAGTGATACATTTTGGGATAGTACCTAAAGTTTAAAGCAGAAATTGGGGCACTTTTGAAATTTTCACTTTTGACCAAAATCGACAGGTCCGGGGCTTAGGGAATTTCTCATATGCCACAAAACGATTGAAGCTCCTGTTCAAAAATGATGCTCTGAAATCAACTTCTGTCACCTTAGTGATACATTTTGGGATAGTACCTAAAGTTTAAAGCAGAAATTGGGGCACTTTTGAAATTTTCATTTTTGACCAAAATAGACAGGTCCAGGGCTTAGGGAATTTCTCATATGCCACAAAACGGTTGAAGCTCCTGTTCAAAAATGATGCTCCGAAATCAACTTCTGTCACCTTAGTGATACATTTTGGGATAGTACCTAAAGTTTAAAGCAGAAATTGGGGAACTTTTGAAATTTTCATTTTAGACCAAAATCGACAGGTCCGGGGCTTAGGGAATTTCTCATATGCCACAAAACGGTTGAAGCTCCTGTTCAAAAATGATGCTCCGAAATCAACTTCTGTCACCTTTGTGATACATTTTGATATAGTACCTAAAGTTTAAAGCAGAAATTGGGGCACTTTTGAAATATTCATTTTTGGCCAAAATCGACAGGTCCGGGGCTTAGGGAATTTCTCATATGCCACAAAACGGTTGAAGCTCCTGTTCAAAAATGATGCTCCGAAATCAACTTCTGTCACCTTAGTGATACATTTTGGGATAGTACCTAAAGTTTAAAGCAGAAATTGGGGCACTCTTGAAATTTTCATTTTTGACCAAAATCGACAGGTCTGGGGCTTAGGGAATTTTTCATATGCCACAAAACGGTTGAAGCTCCTGTTCAAAAATGATGCTCCGAAATCAACTTCTGTCACCTTAGTGATACATTTTGGGATAGTACCTAAAGTTTAAAGCAGAAATTGGGGAACTTTTGAAATTTTCATTTTAGACCAAAATCGACAGGTCCGGGGCTTAGGGAATTTCTCATATGCCACAAAACGGTTGAAGCTCCTGTTCAAAAATGATGCTCCGAAATCAACTTCTGTCACCTTTGTGATACATTTTGATATAGTACCTAAAGTTTAAAGCAGAAATTGGGGCACTTTTGAAATATTCATTTTTGGCCAAAATCGACAGGTCCGGGGCTTAGGGAATTTCTCATATGCCACAAAACGGTTGAAGCACCTGTTCAAAAATGATGCTCCGAAATCAACTTCTGTCACCTTAGTGATACATTTTGGGATAGTACCTAAAGTTTAAAGCAGAAATTGGGGCACTCTTGAAATTTTCATTTTTGACCAAAATCGACAGGTCTGGGGCTTAGGGAATTTTTCATATGCCACAAAACGGTTGAAGCTCCTGTTCAAAAATGATGCTCCGAAATCAACTTCTGTCACCTTAGTGATACATTTTGGGATAGTACCTAAAGTTTAAAGCAGAAATTGGGGCACTTTTGAAATTTTCATTTTTGACCAAAATCGACAGGTCCGGGGCTTAGGGAATTTCTCATATGCCACAAAACGGTTGAAGCTCCTGTTCAAAAATGATGCTCCGAAATCAACTTCTGTCACCTTAGTGATACATTTTGGGATAGTACCTAAAGTTTAAAGCAGAAATTGGGGCACTTTTGAAATTTTCATTTTTGACCAAAATCGACAGGTCCGGGGCTTAGGGAATTTCTCATATGCCACAAAACGGTTGAAGCTCCTGTTCAAAAATGATGCTCCGAAATCAACTTCTGTCACCTTAGTGATACATTTTGGGATAGTACCTAAAGTTTAAAGCAGAAATTGGGGCACTTTTGACATTTTCATTTTTGATCAAAATCGATAGGTTCGGGGCTTATTGAATTTCTCATATGCCACAAAACGATTGAAGCTCCTGTTCAAAAATGATGCTCCAAAATCAACTTCTGTCACCTTAGTGATACATTTTGGGATAGTACCTAAAGTTTAAAGCAGAAATTGGGGCACTTTTGAAATATTCATTTTTGACCAAAATCGACAGGTCCGGGGCTTAGGAAATTTCTCATATGCCACAAAACGGTTGAAGCTCCTGTTCAAAAATGATGCTCCGAAATCAACTTCTGTCACCTTAGTGATACATTTTGGGATAGTACCTAAAGTTTAAAGCAGAAATTGGGGCACTTTTGAAATTTTCATTTTTGACCAAAATCGACAGGTCCGGGGCTTAGGGAATTTCTCATATGCCACAAAACGGTTGAAACTCCTGTTCAAAAATGATGCTCCGAAATCAACTTCTGTCACCTTAGTGATACATTTTGGGATAGTACCTAAAGTTTAAAGCAGAAATTGGGGCACTTTTGAAATTTTCATTTTTGACCAAAATCGATAGGTTCGGGGCTTATTGAATTTCTCATATGCCACAAAACGATTGAAGCTCCTGTTCAAAAATGATGCTCCAAAATCAACTTCTGTCACCTTAGTGATAAATTTTGGGATAGTACCTAAAGTTTAAAGCAGAAATTGGGGCACTTTTGAAATTTTCATTTTTGACCAAAATCGACAGGTCCGGGGCTTAGGAAATTTCTCATATGCCACAAAACGGTTGAAGCTCCTGTTCAAAAATGATGCTCCAAAATCAACTTCTGTCACCTTAGTGATACATTTTGGGATAGTACCTAAAATTTAAAGCAGAAATTGGGGCTCTTTTGAATTTTCATTTTTGACCAAAATCGACAGGTCCGGGGCTTAGGGAATTTTTCATATGCCACAAAACGGTTAAAGCTCCTGTTCAAAAATGATGCTCCAAAATCAACTTCTGTCACCTTACTGATACATTTTGGGATAGTACCTAAAGTTTAAAGCAGAAATTGGGGCACTTTTGACATTTTCATTTTTGACCAAAATCGACAGGTTCGGGGCTTATTGAATTTCTCATATGCCACAAAACGATTGAAGCTCCTGTTCAAAAATGATGCTCCAAAATCAACTTCTGTCACCTTAGTGATACATTTTGGGATAGTACCTAAAGTTTAAAGCAGAAATTGGGGCACTTTTGACATTTTCATTTTTGACCAAAATCGACAGGTTCGGGGCTTATTGAATTTCTCATATGCCACAAAACGATTGAAGCTCCTGTTCAAAAATGATGCTCCAAAATCAACTTCTGTCACCTTAGTGATACATTTTGGGATAGTACCTAAAGTTTAAAGCAGAAATTGGGGCACTTTTGAAATTTTCATTTTTGACCAAAATCGATAGGTTCGGGGCTTATTGAATTTCTCATATGCCACAAAACGATTGAAGCTCCTGTTCAAAAATGATGCTCCAAAATCAACTTCTGTCACCTTAGTGATACATTTTGGGATAGTACCTAAAGTTTAAAGCAGAAATTGGGGCACTTTTGAAATTTTCATTTTTGACCAAAATCGACAGGTCCGGGGCTTAGGAAATTTCTCATATGCCACAAAACGGTTGAAGCTCCTGTTCAAAAATGATGCTCCGAAATCAACTTCTGTCACCTTAGTGATACATTTTGGGATAGTAACTAAAGTTTAAAGCAGAAATTGGGGCACTTTTGAAATTTTCACTTTTGACCAAAATCGACAGGTCCGGGGCTTAGGGAATTTCTCATATGCCACAAAACGGTTGAAGCTCCTGTTCAAAAATGATGCTCCGAAATCAACTTCTGTCACCTTAGTGATACATTTTGGGATAGTACCTAAAGTTTAAAGCAGAAATTGGGGCACTTTTGAATTTTTTATTTTTGACCAAAATCGACAGGTCCGGGGCTTAGGGAATTTTTCATATGCCACAAAACGGTTGAAGCTCCTGTTCAAAAATGATGCTCCAAAATCAACTTCTGTCACCTTAGTGATACATTTTGGGATAGTACCTAAAATTTAAAGCAGAAATTGGGGCTCTTTTGAATTTTCACTTTTGACCAAAATCGACAGGTCCGGGGCTTAGGGAATTCTTCATATGCCACAAAACGGTTGAAGCTCCTGTTCAAAAATGATGCTCCAAAATCAACTTCTGTCACCTTAGTGATACATTTTGGGATAGTACCTAAAGTTTAAAGCAGAAATTGGGGCACTTTTGAAATTTTCATTTTTGACCAAAATCGATAGGTTCGGGGCTTAGGGAATTTCTCATATGCCACAAAACGATTGAAGCTACTGTTCAAAAATGATGCTCCAAAATCAACTTCTGTCACCTTAGTGATACATTTTGGGATAGTACCTAAAGTTTAAAGCAGAAATTGGGGCACTTTTGACATTTTCATTTTTGACCAAAATCGACAGGTCCGGGGCTTAGGGAATTTCTCATATGCCACAAAACGGTTGAAGCTCCTGTTCAAAAATGATGCTCCAAAATCAACTTCTGTCACCTTAGTGATACATTTTGGGATAGTACCTAAAGTTTAAAGCAGAAATTGGGGCACTTTTGAAATTTTCATTTTTGACCAAAATCGATAGGTTCGGGGCTTATTGAATTTCTCATATGCCACAAAACGATTGAAGCTCCTGTTCAAAAATGATGCTCCAAAATCAACTTCTGTCACCTTAGTGATACATTTTGGGATAGTACCTAAAGTTTAAAGCAGAAATTGGGGCACTTTTGAAATTTTCATTTTTGACCAAAATCGACAGGTCCGGGGCTTAGGAAATTTCTCATATGCCACAAAACGGTTGAAGCTCCTGTTCAAAAATGATGCTCCAAAATCAACTTCTGTCACCTTAGTGATACATTTTGGGATAGTCCCTAAAATTTAAAGCAGAAATTGGGGCTCTTTTGAATTTTCATTTTTGACCAAAATCGACAGGTCCGGGGCTTAGGGAATTTTTCATATGCCACAAAACGGTTGAAGCTCCAGTTCAAAAATGATGCTCCAAAATCAACTTCTGTCACCTTAGTGATACATTTTGGGATAGTACCTAAAGTTTAAAGCAGAAATTGGGGCACTTTTGAAATTTTCATTTTTGACCAAAATCGACAGGTCCAGGGCTTAGGGAATTTCTCATATGCCACAAAACGGTTGAAGCTCCTGTTCAAAAATGATGCTCCGAAATCAACTTCTGTCACCTTAGTGATACATTTTGGGATAGTACCTAAAGTTTAAAGCAGAAATTGGGGAACTTTTGAAATTTTCATTTTAGACCAAAATCGACAGGTCCGGGGCTTAGGGAATTTCTCATATGCCACAAAACGGTTGAAGCTCCTGTTCAAAAATGATGCTCCGAAATCAACTTCTGTCACCTTTGTGATACATTTTGATATAGTACCTAAAGTTTAAAGCAGAAATTGGGGCACTTTTGAAATATTCATTTTTGGCCAAAATCGACAGGTCCGGGGCTTAGGGAATTTCTCATATGCCACAAAACGGTTGAAGCTCCTGTTCAAAAATGATGCTCCGAAATCAACTTCTGTCACCTTAGTGATACATTTTGGGATAGTACCTAAAGTTTAAAGCAGAAATTGGGGCACTCTTGAAATTTTTATTTTTGACCAAAATCGACAGGTCTGGGGCTTAGGGAATTTTTCATATGCCACAAAACGGTTGAAGCTCCTGTTCAAAAATGATGCTCCGAAATCAACTTCTGTCACCTTAGTGATACATTTTGGGATAGTACCTAAAGTTTAAAGCAGAAATTGGGGCACTTTTGAAATTTTCATTTTTGACCAAAATCGACAGGTCCGGGGCTTAGGGAATTTCTCATATGCCACAAAACGGTTGAAGCTCCTGTTCAAAAATGATGCTCCGAAATCAACTTCTGTCACCTTAGTGATACATTTTGGGATAGTACCTAAAGTTTAAAGCAGAAATTGGGGCACTTTTGAAATTTTCATTTTTGACCAAAATCGACAGGTCCGGGGCTTAGGGAATTTCTCATATGCCACAAAACGGTTGAAGCTCCTGTTCAAAAATGATGCTCCGAAATCAACTTCTGTCACCTTAGTGATACATTTTGGGATAGTACCTAAAGTTTAAAGCAGAAATTGGGGCACTTTTGACATTTTCATTTTTGATCAAAATCGATAGGTTCGGGGCTTATTGAATTTCTCATATGCCACAAAACGATTGAAGCTCCTGTTCAAAAATGATGCTCCAAAATCAACTTCTGTCACCTTAGTGATACATTTTGGGATAGTACCTAAAGTTTAAAGCAGAAATTGGGGCACTTTTGAAATTTTCATTTTTGACCAAAATCGACAGGTCCGGGGCTTAGGAAATTTCTCATATGCCACAAAACGGTTGAAGCTCCTGTTCAAAAATTATGCTCCGAAATCAACTTCTGTCACCTTAGTGATACATTTTGGGATAGTACCTAAAGTTTAAAGCAGAAATTGGGGCACTTTTGAAATTTTCATTTTTGACCAAAATCGACAGGTCCGGGGCTTAGGGAATTTCTCATATGCCACAAAACGGTTGAAACTCCTGTTCAAAAATGATGCTCCGAAATCAACTTCTGTCACCTTAGTGATACATTTTGGGATAGTACCTAAAATTTAAAGCAGAAATTGGGGCTCTTTTGAATTTTCATTTTTGACCAAAATCGACAGGTCCGGGGCTTAGGGAATTTTTCATATGCCACAAAACGGTTAAAGCTCCTGTTCAAAAATGATGCTCCAAAATCAACTTCTGTCACCTTAGTGATACATTTTGGGATAGTACCTAAAGTTTAAAGCCGAAATTGGGGCACTTTTGAAATTTTCATTTTTGACCAAAATCGATAGGTTCGGGGCTTAGGGAATTTCTCATATGCCACAAAACGATTGAAGCTCCTGTTCAAAAATGATGCTCCAAAATCAACTTCTGTCACCTTAGTGATACATTTTGGGATAGTACCTAAAGTTTAAAGCAGAAATTGGGGCACTTTTGACATTTTCATTTTTGACCAAAATCGACAGGTTCGGGGCTTATTGAATTTCTCATATGCCACAAAACGATTGAAGCTCCTGTTCAAAAATGATGCTCCAAAATCAACTTCTGTCACCTTAGTGATACATTTTGGGATAGTACCTAAAGTTTAAAGCAGAAATTGGGGCACTTTTGACATTTTCATTTTTGACCAAAATCGACAGGTTCGGGGCTTATTGAATTTCTCATATGCCACAAAACGATTGAAGCTCCTGTTCAAAAATGATGCTCCAAAATCAACTTCTGTCACCTTAGTGATACATTTTGGGATAGTACCTAAAGTTTAAAGCAGAAATTGGGGCACTTTTGAAATTTTCATTTTTGACCAAAATCGATAGGTTCGGGGCTTAGGGAATTTCTCATATGCCACAAAACGATTGAAGCTCCTGTTCAAAAATGATGCTCCAAAATCAACTTCTGTCACCTTAGTGATACATTTTGGGATAGTACCTAAAGTTTAAAGCAGAAATTGGGGCACTTTTGAAATTTTCATTTTTGACCAAAATCGATAGGTTCGGGGCTTATTGAATTTCTCATATGCCACAAAACGATTGAAGCTCCTGTTCAAAAATGATGCTCCAAAATCAACTTCTGTCACCTTAGTGATACATTTTGGGATAGTAACAAAAGTTTAAAGCAGAAATTGGGGCACTTTTGAAATTTTCATTTTTGACCAAAATCGACAGGTCCGGGGCTTAGGAAATTTCTCATATGCCACAAAACGGTTGAAGCTCCTGTTCAAAAATGATGCTCCGAAATCAACTTCTGTCACCTTAGTGATACATTTTGGGATAGTACCTAAAGTTTAAAGCAGAAATTGGGGCACTTTTGAAATTTTCATTTTTGACCAAAATCGACAGGTCCGGGGCTTAGGAAATTTCTCATATGCCACAAAACGGTTGAAGCTCCTGTTCAAAAATGATGCTCCGAAATCAACTTCTGTCACCTTAGTGATACATTTTGGGATAGTAACTAAAGTTTAAAGCAGAAATTGGGGCACTTTTGAAATTTTCACTTTTGACCAAAATCGACAGGTCCGGGGCTTAGGGAATTTCTCATATGCCACAAAACGGTTGAAGCTCCTGTTCAAAAATGATGCTCCGAAATCAACTTCTGTCACCTTAGTGATACATTTTGGGATAGTACCTAAAGTTTAAAGCAGAAATTGGGGCACTTTTGACATTTTCATTTTTGATCAAAATCGATAGGTTCGGGGCTTATTGAATTTCTCATATGCCACAAAACGATTGAAGCTCCTGTTCAAAAATGATGCTCCAAAATCAACTTCTGTCACCTTAGTGATACATTTTGGGATAGTACCTAAAGTTTAAAGCAGAAATTGGGGCACTTTTGAAATATTCATTTTTGACCAAAATCGACAGGTCCGGGGCTTAGGAAATTTCTCATATGCCACAAAACGGTTGAAGCTCCTGTTCAAAAATGATGCTCCGAAATCAACTTCTGTCACCTTAGTGATACATTTTGGGATAGTACCTAAAGTTTAAAGCAGAAATTGGGGCACTTTTGAAATTTTCATTTTTGACCAAAATCGACAGGTCCGGGGCTTAGGGAATTTCTCATATGCCACAAAACGGTTGAAACTCCTGTTCAAAAATGATGCTCCGAAATCAACTTCTGTCACCTTAGTGATACATTTTGGGATAGTACCTAAAGTTTAAAGCAGAAATTGGGGCACTTTTGAAATTTTCATTTTTGACCAAAATCGATAGGTTCGGGGCTTATTGAATTTCTCATATGCCACAAAACGATTGAAGCTCCTGTTCAAAAATGATGCTCCAAAATCAACTTCTGTCACCTTAGTGATAAATTTTGGGATAGTACCTAAAGTTTAAAGCAGAAATTGGGGCACTTTTGAAATTTTCATTTTTGACCAAAATCGACAGGTCCGGGGCTTAGGAAATTTCTCATATGCCACAAAACGGTTGAAGCTCCTGTTCAAAAATGATGCTCCAAAATCAACTTCTGTCACCTTAGTGATACATTTTGGGATAGTACCTAAAATTTAAAGCAGAAATTGGGGCTCTTTTGAATTTTCATTTTTGACCAAAATCGACAGGTCCGGGGCTTAGGGAATTTTTCATATGCCACAAAACGGTTAAAGCTCCTGTTCAAAAATGATGCTCCAAAATCAACTTCTGTCACCTTACTGATACATTTTGGGATAGTACCTAAAGTTTAAAGCAGAAATTGGGGCACTTTTGACATTTTCATTTTTGACCAAAATCGACAGGTTCGGGGCTTATTGAATTTCTCATATGCCACAAAACGATTGAAGCTCCTGTTCAAAAATGATGCTCCAAAATCAACTTCTGTCACCTTAGTGATACATTTTGGGATAGTACCTAAAGTTTAAAGCAGAAATTGGGGCACTTTTGACATTTTCATTTTTGACCAAAATCGACAGGTTCGGGGCTTATTGAATTTCTCATATGCCACAAAACGATTGAAGCTCCTGTTCAAAAATGATGCTCCAAAATCAACTTCTGTCACCTTAGTGATACATTTTGGGATAGTACCTAAAGTTTAAAGCAGAAATTGGGGCACTTTTGAAATTTTCATTTTTGACCAAAATCGATAGGTTCGGGGCTTATTGAATTTCTCATATGCCACAAAACGATTGAAGCTCCTGTTCAAAAATGATGCTCCAAAATCAACTTCTGTCACCTTAGTGATACATTTTGGGATAGTACCTAAAGTTTAAAGCAGAAATTGGGGCACTTTTGAAATTTTCATTTTTGACCAAAATCGACAGGTCCGGGGCTTAGGAAATTTCTCATATGCCACAAAACGGTTGAAGCTCCTGTTCAAAAATGATGCTCCGAAATCAACTTCTGTCACCTTAGTGATACATTTTGGGATAGTACCTAAAGTTTAAAGCAGAAATTGGGGCACTTTTGAAATTTTCATTTTTGACCAAAATCGACAGGTCCGGGGCTTAGGAAATTTCTCATATGCCACAAAACGGTTGAAGCTCCTGTTCAAAAATGATGCTCCGAAATCAACTTCTGTCACCTTAGTGATACATTTTGGGATAGTACCTAAAGTTTAAAGCAGAAATTGGGGCACTTTTGACATTTTCATTTTTGACCAAAATCGATAGGTTCGGGGCTTAGGGAATTTCTCATATGCCACAAAACGATTGAAGCTACTGTTCAAAAATGATGCTCCAAAATCAACTTCTGTCACCTTAGTGATACATTTTGGGATAGTACCTAAAGTTTAAAGCAGAAATTGGGGCACTTTTGACATTTTCATTTTTGACCAAAATCGACAGGTCCGGGGCTTAGGGAATTTCTCATATGCCACAAAACGGTTGAAGCTCCTGTTCAAAAATGATGCTCCAAAATCAACTTCTGTCACCTTAGTGATACATTTTGGGATAGTACCTAAAGTTTAAAGCAGAAATTGGGGCACTTTTGAAATTTTCATTTTTGACCAAAATCGACAGGTCCGGGGCTTAGGAAATTTCTCATATGCCACAAAACGGTTGAAGCTCCTGTTCAAAAATGATGCTCCAAAATCAACTTCTGTCACCTTAGTGATACATTTTGGGATAGTCCCTAAAATTTAAAGCAGAAATTGGGGCTCTTTTGAATTTTCATTTTTGACCAAAATCGACAGGTCTGGGGCTTAGGGAATTTTTCATATGCCACAAAACGGTTGAAGCTCCTGTTCAAAAATGATGCTCCAAAATCAACTTCTGTCACCTTAGTGATACATTTTGGGATAGTACCTAAAGTTTAAAGCAGAAATTGGGGCACTTTTGAAATTTTCATTTTTGACCAAAATCGACAGGTCCAGGGCTTAGGGAATTTCTCATATGCCACAAAACGGTTGAAGCTCCTGTTCAAAAATGATGCTCCGAAATCAACTTCTGTCACCTTAGTGATACATTTTGGGATAGTACCTAAAGTTTAAAGCAGAAATTGGGGAACTTTTGAAATTTTCATTTTAGACCAAAATCGACAGGTCCGGGGCTTAGGGAATTTCTCATATGCCACAAAACGGTTGAAGCTCCTGTTCAAAAATGATGCTCCGAAATCAACTTCTGTCACCTTTGTGATACATTTTGATATAGTACCTAAAGTTTAAAGCAGAAATTGGGGCACTTTTGAAATATTCATTTTTGGCCAAAATCGACAGGTCCGGGGCTTAGGGAATTTCTCATATGCCACAAAACGGTTGAAGCTCCTGTTCAAAAATGATGCTCCGAAATCAACTTCTGTCACCTTAGTGATACATTTTGGGATAGTACCTAAAGTTTAAAGCAGAAATTGGGGCACTCTTGAAATTTTCATTTTTGACCAAAATCGACAGGTCTGGGGCTTAGGGAATTTTTCATATGCCACAAAACGGTTGAAGCTCCTGTTCAAAAATGATGCTCCGAAATCAACTTCTGTCACCTTAGTGATACATTTTGGGATAGTACCTAAAGTTTAAAGCAGAAATTGGGGCACTTTTGAAATTTTCATTTTTGACCAAAATCGACAGGTCCGGGGCTTAGGGAATTTCTCATATGCCACAAAACGGTTGAAGCTCCTGTTCAAAAATGATGCTCCGAAATCAACTTCTGTCACCTTAGTGATACATTTTGGGATAGTACCTAAAGTTTAAAGCAGAAATTGGGGCACTTTTGAAATTTTCATTTTTGACCAAAATCGACAGGTCCGGGGCTTAGGGAATTTCTCATATGCCACAAAACGGTTGAAGCTCCTGTTCAAAAATGATGCTCCGAAATCAACTTCTGTCACCTTAGTGATACATTTTGGGATAGTACCTAAAGTTTAAAGCAGAAATTGGGGCACTTTTGAAATTTTCATTTTTGATCAAAATCGATAGGTTCGGGGCTTATTGAATTTCTCATATGCCACAAAACGATTGAAGCTCCTGTTCAAAAATGATGCTCCAAAATCAACTTCTGTCACCTTAGTGATACATTTTGGGATAGTACCTAAAGTTTAAAGCAGAAATTGGGGCACTTTTGAAATATTCATTTTTGACCAAAATCGACAGGTCCGGGGCTTAGGAAATTTCTCATATGCCACAAAACGGTTGAAGCTCCTGTTCAAAAATGATGCTCCGAAATCAACTTCTGTCACCTTAGTGATACATTTTGGGATAGTACCTAAAGTTTAAAGCAGAAATTGGGGCACTTTTGAAATTTTCATTTTTGACCAAAATCGACAGGTCCGGGGCTTAGGGAATTTCTCATATGCCACAAAACGGTTGAAACTCCTGTTCAAAAATGATGCTCCGAAATCAACTTCTGTCACCTTAGTGATACATTTTGGGATAGTACCTAAAGTTTAAAGCAGAAATTGGGGCACTTTTGAAATTTTCACTTTTGACCAAAATCGACAGGTCCGGGGCTTAGGGAATTTCTCATATGCCACAAAACGATTGAAGCTCCTGTTCAAAAATGATGCTCTGAAATCAACTTCTGTCACCTTAGTGATACATTTTGGGATAGTACCTAAAGTTTAAAGCAGAAATTGGGGCACTTTTGAAATTTTCATTTTTGACCAAAATAGACAGGTCCAGGGCTTAGGGAATTTCTCATATGCCACAAAACGGTTGAAGCTCCTGTTCAAAAATGATGCTCCGAAATCAACTTCTGTCACCTTAGTGATACATTTTGGGATAGTACCTAAAGTTTAAAGCAGAAATTGGGGAACTTTTGAAATTTTCATTTTAGACCAAAATCGACAGGTCCGGGGCTTAGGGAATTTCTCATATGCCACAAAACGGTTGAAGCTCCTGTTCAAAAATGATGCTCCGAAATCAACTTCTGTCACCTTTGTGATACATTTTGATATAGTACCTAAAGTTTAAAGCAGAAATTGGGGCACTTTTGAAATTTTCATTTTTGACCAAAATCGACAGGTCCGGGGCTTAGGAAATTTCTCATATGCCACAAAACGGTTGAAGCTCCTGTTCAAAAATGATGCTCCGAAATCAACTTCTGTCACCTTAGTGATACATTTTGGGATAGTAACTAAAGTTTAAAGCAGAAATTGGGGCACTTTTGAAATTTTCACTTTTGACCAAAATCGACAGGTCCGGGGCTTAGGGAATTTCTCATATGCCACAAAACGGTTGAAGCTCCTGTTCAAAAATGATGCTCCGAAATCAACTTCTGTCACCTTAGTGATACATTTTGGGATAGTACCTAAAGTTTAAAGCAGAAATTGGGGCACTTTTGACATTTTCATTTTTGATCAAAATCGATAGGTTCGGGGCTTATTGAATTTCTCATATGCCACAAAACGATTGAAGCTCCTGTTCAAAAATGATGCTCCAAAATCAACTTCTGTCACCTTAGTGATACATTTTGGGATAGTACCTAAAGTTTAAAGCAGAAATTGGGGCACTTTTGAAATATTCATTTTTGACCAAAATCGACAGGTCCGGGGCTTAGGAAATTTCTCATATGCCACAAAACGGTTGAAGCTCCTGTTCAAAAATGATGCTCCGAAATCAACTTCTGTCACCTTAGTGATACATTTTGGGATAGTACCTAAAGTTTAAAGCAGAAATTGGGGCACTTTTGAAATTTTCATTTTTGACCAAAATCGACAGGTCCGGGGCTTAGGGAATTTCTCATATGCCACAAAACGGTTGAAACTCCTGTTCAAAAATGATGCTCCGAAATCAACTTCTGTCACCTTAGTGATACATTTTGGGATAGTACCTAAAGTTTAAAGCAGAAATTGGGGCACTTTTGAAATTTTCATTTTTGACCAAAATCGATAGGTTCGGGGCTTATTGAATTTCTCATATGCCACAAAACGATTGAAGCTCCTGTTCAAAAATGATGCTCCAAAATCAACTTCTGTCACCTTAGTGATAAATTTTGGGATAGTACCTAAAGTTTAAAGCAGAAATTGGGGCACTTTTGAAATTTTCATTTTTGACCAAAATCGACAGGTCCGGGGCTTAGGAAATTTCTCATATGCCACAAAACGGTTGAAGCTCCTGTTCAAAAATGATGCTCCAAAATCAACTTCTGTCACCTTAGTGATACATTTTGGGATAGTACCTAAAATTTAAAGCAGAAATTGGGGCTCTTTTGAATTTTCATTTTTGACCAAAATCGACAGGTCCGGGGCTTAGGGAATTTTTCATATGCCACAAAACGGTTAAAGCTCCTGTTCAAAAATGATGCTCCAAAATCAACTTCTGTCACCTTACTGATACATTTTGGGATAGTACCTAAAGTTTAAAGCAGAAATTGGGGCACTTTTGACATTTTCATTTTTGACCAAAATCGACAGGTTCGGGGCTTATTGAATTTCTCATATGCCACAAAACGATTGAAGCTCCTGTTCAAAAATGATGCTCCAAAATCAACTTCTGTCACCTTAGTGATACATTTTGGGATAGTACCTAAAGTTTAAAGCAGAAATTGGGGCACTTTTGACATTTTCATTTTTGACCAAAATCGACAGGTTCGGGGCTTATTGAATTTCTCATATGCCACAAAACGATTGAAGCTCCTGTTCAAAAATGATGCTCCAAAATCAACTTCTGTCACCTTAGTGATACATTTTGGGATAGTACCTAAAGTTTAAAGCAGAAATTGGGGCACTTTTGAAATTTTCATTTTTGACCAAAATCGATAGGTTCGGGGCTTATTGAATTTCTCATATGCCACAAAACGATTGAAGCTCCTGTTCAAAAATGATGCTCCAAAATCAACTTCTGTCACCTTAGTGATACATTTTGGGATAGTACCTAAAGTTTAAAGCAGAAATTGGGGCACTTTTGAAATTTTCATTTTTGACCAAAATCGACAGGTCCGGGGCTTAGGAAATTTCTCATATGCCACAAAACGGTTGAAGCTCCTGTTCAAAAATGATGCTCCGAAATCAACTTCTGTCACCTTAGTGATACATTTTGGGATAGTACCTAAAGTTTAAAGCAGAAATTGGGGCACTTTTGAAATTTTCATTTTTGACCAAAATCGACAGGTCCGGGGCTTAGGAAATTTCTCATATGCCACAAAACGGTTGAAGCTCCTGTTCAAAAATGATGCTCCGAAATCAACTTCTGTCACCTTAGTGATACATTTTGGGATAGTACCTAAAGTTTAAAGCAGAAATTGGGGCACTTTTGACATTTTCATTTTTGACCAAAATCGATAGGTTCGGGGCTTAGGGAATTTCTCATATGCCACAAAACGATTGAAGCTACTGTTCAAAAATGATGCTCCAAAATCAACTTCTGTCACCTTAGTGATACATTTTGGGATAGTACCTAAAGTTTAAAGCAGAAATTGGGGCACTTTTGACATTTTCATTTTTGACCAAAATCGACAGGTCCGGGGCTTAGGGAATTTCTCATATGCCACAAAACGGTTGAAGCTCCTGTTCAAAAATGATGCTCCAAAATCAACTTCTGTCACCTTAGTGATACATTTTGGGATAGTACCTAAAGTTTAAAGCAGAAATTGGGGCACTTTTGAAATTTTCATTTTTGACCAAAATCGACAGGTCCGGGGCTTAGGAAATTTCTCATATGCCACAAAACGGTTGAAGCTCCTGTTCAAAAATGATGCTCCAAAATCAACTTCTGTCACCTTAGTGATACATTTTGGGATAGTCCCTAAAATTTAAAGCAGAAATTGGGGCTCTTTTGAATTTTCATTTTTGACCAAAATCGACAGGTCTGGGGCTTAGGGAATTTTTCATATGCCACAAAACGGTTGAAGCTCCTGTTCAAAAATGATGCTCCAAAATCAACTTCTGTCACCTTAGTGATACATTTTGGGATAGTACCTAAAGTTTAAAGCAGAAATTGGGGCACTTTTGAAATTTTCATTTTTGACCAAAATCGACAGGTCCAGGGCTTAGGGAATTTCTCATATGCCACAAAACGGTTGAAGCTCCTGTTCAAAAATGATGCTCCGAAATCAACTTCTGTCACCTTAGTGATACATTTTGGGATAGTACCTAAAGTTTAAAGCAGAAATTGGGGAACTTTTGAAATTTTCATTTTAGACCAAAATCGACAGGTCCGGGGCTTAGGGAATTTCTCATATGCCACAAAACGGTTGAAGCTCCTGTTCAAAAATGATGCTCCGAAATCAACTTCTGTCACCTTTGTGATACATTTTGATATAGTACCTAAAGTTTAAAGCAGAAATTGGGGCACTTTTGAAATATTCATTTTTGGCCAAAATCGACAGGTCCGGGGCTTAGGGAATTTCTCATATGCCACAAAACGGTTGAAGCTCCTGTTCAAAAATGATGCTCCGAAATCAACTTCTGTCACCTTAGTGATACATTTTGGGATAGTACCTAAAGTTTAAAGCAGAAATTGGGGCACTCTTGAAATTTTCATTTTTGACCAAAATCGACAGGTCTGGGGCTTAGGGAATTTTTCATATGCCACAAAACGGTTGAAGCTCCTGTTCAAAAATGATGCTCCGAAATCAACTTCTGTCACCTTAGTGATACATTTTGGGATAGTACCTAAAGTTTAAAGCAGAAATTGGGGCACTTTTGAAATTTTCATTTTTGACCAAAATCGACAGGTCCGGGGCTTAGGGAATTTCTCATATGCCACAAAACGGTTGAAGCTCCTGTTCAAAAATGATGCTCCGAAATCAACTTCTGTCACCTTAGTGATACATTTTGGGATAGTACCTAAAGTTTAAAGCAGAAATTGGGGCACTTTTGAAATTTTCATTTTTGACCAAAATCGACAGGTCCGGGGCTTAGGGAATTTCTCATATGCCACAAAACGGTTGAAGCTCCTGTTCAAAAATGATGCTCCGAAATCAACTTCTGTCACCTTAGTGATACATTTTGGGATAGTACCTAAAGTTTAAAGCAGAAATTGGGGCACTTTTGAAATTTTCATTTTTGATCAAAATCGATAGGTTCGGGGCTTATTGAATTTCTCATATGCCACAAAACGATTGAAGCTCCTGTTCAAAAATGATGCTCCAAAATCAACTTCTGTCACCTTAGTGATACATTTTGGGATAGTACCTAAAGTTTAAAGCAGAAATTGGGGCACTTTTGAAATATTCATTTTTGACCAAAATCGACAGGTCCGGGGCTTAGGAAATTTCTCATATGCCACAAAACGGTTGAAGCTCCTGTTCAAAAATGATGCTCCGAAATCAACTTCTGTCACCTTAGTGATACATTTTGGGATAGTACCTAAAGTTTAAAGCAGAAATTGGGGCACTTTTGAAATTTTCATTTTTGACCAAAATCGACAGGTCCGGGGCTTAGGGAATTTCTCATATGCCACAAAACGGTTGAAACTCCTGTTCAAAAATGATGCTCCGAAATCAACTTCTGTCACCTTAGTGATACATTTTGGGATAGTACCTAAAGTTTAAAGCAGAAATTGGGGCACTTTTGAAATTTTCACTTTTGACCAAAATCGACAGGTCCGGGGCTTAGGGAATTTCTCATATGCCACAAAACGATTGAAGCTCCTGTTCAAAAATGATGCTCTGAAATCAACTTCTGTCACCTTAGTGATACATTTTGGGATAGTACCTAAAGTTTAAAGCAGAAATTGGGGCACTTTTGAAATTTTCATTTTTGACCAAAATAGACAGGTCCAGGGCTTAGGGAATTTCTCATATGCCACAAAACGGTTGAAGCTCCTGTTCAAAAATGATGCTCCGAAATCAACTTCTGTCACCTTAGTGATACATTTTGGGATAGTACCTAAAGTTTAAAGCAGAAATTGGGGAACTTTTGAAATTTTCATTTTAGACCAAAATCGACAGGTCCGGGGCTTAGGGAATTTCTCATATGCCACAAAACGGTTGAAGCTCCTGTTCAAAAATGATGCTCCGAAATCAACTTCTGTCACCTTTGTGATACATTTTGATATAGTACCTAAAGTTTAAAGCAGAAATTGGGGCACTTTTGAAATATTCATTTTTGGCCAAAATCGACAGGTCCGGGGCTTAGGGAATTTCTCATATGCCACAAAACGGTTGAAGCTCCTGTTCAAAAATGATGCTCCGAAATCAACTTCTGTCACCTTAGTGATACATTTTGGGATAGTACCTAAAGTTTAAAGCAGAAATTGGGGCACTCTTGAAATTTTCATTTTTGACCAAAATCGACAGGTCAGGGGCTTAGGGAATTTTTCATATGCCACAAAACGGTTGAAGCTCCTGTTCAAAAATGATGCTCCGAAATCAACTTCTGTCACCTTAGTGATACATTTTGGGATAGTACCTAAAGTTTAAAGCAGAAATTGGGGAACTTTTGAAATTTTCATTTTAGACCAAAATCGACAGGTCCGGGGCTTAGGGAATTTCTCATATGCCACAAAACGGTTGAAGCTCCTGTTCAAAAATGATGCTCCGAAATCAACTTCTGTCACCTTAGTGATACATTTTGGGATAGTACCTAAAGTTTAAAGCAGAAATTGGGGCACTTTTGACATTTTCATTTTTGATCAAAATCGATAGGTTCGGGGCTTATTGAATTTCTCATATGCCACAAAACGATTGAAGCTCCTGTTCAAAAATGATGCTCCAAAATCAACTTCTGTCACCTTAGTGATACATTTTGGGATAGTACCTAAAGTTTAAAGCAGAAATTGGGGCACTTTTGAAATATTCATTTTTGACCAAAATCGACAGGTCCGGGGCTTAGGAAATTTCTCATATGCCACAAATCGGTTGAAGCTCCTGTTCAAAAATGATGCTCCGAAATCAACTTCTGTCACCTTAGTGATACATTTTGGGATAGTACCTAAAGTTTAAAGCAGAAATTGGGGCACTTTTGAAATTTTCATTTTTGACCAAAATCGACAGGTCCGGGGCTTAGGAAATTTCTCATATGCCACAAAACGGTTGAAGCTCCTGTTCAAAAATGATGCTCCGAAATCAACTTCTGTCACCTTAGTGATACATTTTGGGATAGTACCTAAAGTTTAAAGCAGAAATTGGGGCACTTTTGACATTTTCATTTTTGACCAAAATCGATAGGTTCGGGGCTTAGGGAATTTCTCATATGCCACAAAACGATTGAAGCTACTGTTCAAAAATGATGCTCCAAAATCAACTTCTGTCACCTTAGTGATACATTTTGGGATAGTACCTAAAGTTTAAAGCAGAAATTGGGGCACTTTTGACATTTTCATTTTTGACCAAAATCGACAGGTCCGGGGCTTAGGGAATTTCTCATATGCCACAAAACGGTTGAAGCTCCTGTTCAAAAATGATGCTCCAAAATCAACTTCTGTCACCTTAGTGATACATTTTGGGATAGTACCTAAAGTTTAAAGCAGAAATTGGGGCACTTTTGAAATTTTCATTTTTGACCAAAATCGATAGGTTCGGGGCTTATTGAATTTCTCATATGCCACAAAACGATTGAAGCTCCTGTTCAAAAATGATGCTCCAAAATCAACTTCTGTCACCTTAGTGATACATTTTGGGATAGTACCTAAAGTTTAAAGCAGAAATTGGGGCACTTTTGAAATTTTCATTTTTGACCAAAATCGACAGGTCCGGGGCTTAGGAAATTTCTCATATGCCACAAAACGGTTGAAGCTCCTGTTCAAAAATGATGCTCCAAAATCAACTTCTGTCACCTTAGTGATACATTTTGGGATAGTCCCTAAAATTTAAAGCAGAAATTGGGGCTCTTTTGAATTTTCATTTTTGACCAAAATCGACAGGTCCGGGGCTTAGGGAATTTTTCATATGCCACAAAACGGTTGAAGCTCCTGTTCAAAAATGATGCTCCAAAATCAACTTCTGTCACCTTAGTGATACATTTTGGGAGATAGTACCTAAAGTTTAAAGCAGAAATTGGGGCACTTTTGAAATTTTCATTTTTGACCAAAATCGACAGGTCCAGTGCTTAGGGAATTTCTCATATGCCACAAAACGGTTGAAGCTCCTGTTCAAAAATGATGCTCCGAAATCAACTTCTGTCACCTTAGTGATACATTTTGGGATAGTACCTAAAGTTTAAAGCAGAAATTGGGGAACTTTTGAAATTTTCATTTTAGACCAAAATCGACAGGTCCGGGGCTTAGGGAATTTCTCATATGCCACAAAACGGTTGAAGCTCCTGTTCAAAAATGATGCTCCGAAATCAACTTCTGTCACCTTTGTGATACATTTTGATATAGTACCTAAAGTTTAAAGCAGAAATTGGGGCACTTTTGAAATATTCATTTTTGGCCAAAATCGACAGGTCCGGGGCTTAGGGAATTTCTCATATGCCACAAAACGGTTGAAGCTCCTGTTCAAAAATGATGCTCCGAAATCAACTTCTGTCACCTTAGTGATACATTTTGGGATAGTACCTAAAGTTTAAAGCAGAAATTGGGGCACTTTTGACATTTTCATTTTTGATCAAAATCGATAGGTTCGGGGCTTATTGAATTTCTCATATGCCACAAAACGATTGAAGCTCCTGTTCAAAAATGATGCTCCAAAATCAACTTCTGTCACCTTAGTGATACATTTTGGGTTAGTACCTAAAGTTTAAAGCAGAAATTGGGGCACTTTTGAAATATTCATTTTTGACCAAAATCGACAGGTCCGGGGCTTAGGAAATTTCTCATATGCCACAAAACGGTTGAAGCTCCTGTTCAAAAATGATGCTCCGAAATCAACTTCTGTCACCTTAGTGATACATTTTGGGATAGTACCTAAAGTTTAAAGCAGAAATTGGGGCACTTTTGAAATTTTCATTTTTGACCAAAATCGACAGGTCCGGGGCTTAGGGAATTTCTCATATGCCACAAAACGGTTGAAACTCCTGTTCAAAAATGATGCTCCGAAATCAACTTCTGTCACCTTAGTGATACATTTTGGGATAGTACCTAAAGTTTAAAGCAGAAATTGGGGCACTTTTGAAATTTTCACTTTTGACCAAAATCGACAGGTCCGGGGCTTAGGGAATTTCTCATATGCCACAAAACGATTGAAGCTCCTGTTCAAAAATGATGCTCTGAAATCAACTTCTGTCACCTTAGTGATACATTTTGGGATAGTACCTAAAGTTTAAAGCAGAAATTGGGGCACTTTTGAAATTTTCATTTTTGACCAAAATAGACAGGTCCAGGGCTTAGGGAATTTCTCATATGCCACAAAACGGTTGAAGCTCCTGTTCAAAAATGATGCTCCGAAATCAACTTCTGTCACCTTAGTGATACATTTTGGGATAGTACCTAAAGTTTAAAGCAGAAATTGGGGAACTTTTGAAATTTTCATTTTAGACCAAAATCGACAGGTCCGGGGCTTAGGGAATTTCTCATATGCCACAAAACGGTTGAAGCTCCTGTTCAAAAATGATGCTCCGAAATCAACTTCTGTCACCTTTGTGATACATTTTGATATAGTACCTAAAGTTTAAAGCAGAAATTGGGGCACTTTTGAAATATTCATTTTTGGCCAAAATCGACAGGTCCGGGGCTTAGGGAATTTCTCATATGCCACAAAACGGTTGAAGCTCCTGTTCAAAAATGATGCTCCGAAATCAACTTCTGTCACCTTAGTGATACATTTTGGGATAGTACCTAAAGTTTAAAGCAGAAATTGGGGCACTCTTGAAATTTTCATTTTTGACCAAAATCGACAGGTCTGGGGCTTAGGGAATTTTTCATATGCCACAAAACGGTTGAAGCTCCTGTTCAAAAATGATGCTCCGAAATCAACTTCTGTCACCTTAGTGATACATTTTGGGATAGTACCTAAAGTTTAAAGCAGAAATTGGGGAACTTTTGAAATTTTCATTTTAGACCAAAATCGACAGGTCCGGGGCTTAGGGAATTTCTCATATGCCACAAAACGGTTGAAACTCCTGTTCAAAAATGATGCTCCGAAATCAACTTCTGTCACCTTAGTGATACATTTTGGGATAGTACCTAAAGTTTAAAGCAGAAATTGGGGCACTTTTGAAATTTTCACTTTTGACCAAAATCGACAGGTCCGGGGCTTAGGGAATTTCTCATATGCCACAAAACGATTGAAGCTCCTGTTCAAAAATGATGCTCTGAAATCAACTTCTGTCACCTTAGTGATACATTTTGGGATAGTACCTAAAGTTTAAAGCAGAAATTGGGGCACTTTTGAAATTTTCATTTTTGACCAAAATAGACAGGTCCAGGGCTTAGGGAATTTCTCATATGCCACAAAACGGTTGAAGCTCCTGTTCAAAAATGATGCTCCGAAATCAACTTCTGTCACCTTAGTGATACATTTTGGGATAGTACCTAAAGTTTAAAGCAGAAATTGGGGAACTTTTGAAATTTTCATTTTAGACCAAAATCGACAGGTCCGGGGCTTAGGGAATTTCTCATATGCCACAAAACGGTTGAAGCTCCTGTTCAAAAATGATGCTCCGAAATCAACTTCTGTCACCTTTGTGATACATTTTGATATAGTACCTAAAGTTTAAAGCAGAAATTGGGGCACTTTTGAAATATTCATTTTTGGCCAAAATCGACAGGTCCGGGGCTTAGGGAATTTCTCATATGCCACAAAACGGTTGAAGCTCCTGTTCAAAAATGATGCTCCGAAATCAACTTCTGTCACCTTAGTGATACATTTTGGGATAGTACCTAAAGTTTAAAGCAGAAATTGGGGCACTCTTGAAATTTTCATTTTTGACCAAAATCGACAGGTCTGGGGCTTAGGGAATTTTTCATATGCCACAAAACGGTTGAAGCTCCTGTTCAAAAATGATGCTCCGAAATCAACTTCTGTCACCTTAGTGATACATTTTGGGATAGTACCTAAAGTTTAAAGCAGAAATTGGGGAACTTTTGAAATTTTCATTTTAGACCAAAATCGACAGGTCCGGGGCTTAGGGAATTTCTCATATGCCACAAAACGGTTGAAGCTCCTGTTCAAAAATGATGCTCCGAAATCAACTTCTGTCACCTTTGTGATACATTTTGATATAGTACCTAAAGTTTAAAGCAGAAATTGGGGCACTTTTGAAATATTCATTTTTGGCCAAAATCGACAGGTCCGGGGCTTAGGGAATTTCTCATATGCCACAAAACGGTTGAAGCACCTGTTCAAAAATGATGCTCCGAAATCAACTTCTGTCACCTTAGTGATACATTTTGGGATAGTACCTAAAGTTTAAAGCAGAAATTGGGGCACTCTTGAAATTTTCATTTTTGACCAAAATCGACAGGTCTGGGGCTTAGGGAATTTTTCATATGCCACAAAACGGTTGAAGCTCCTGTTCAAAAATGATGCTCCGAAATCAACTTCTGTCACCTTAGTGATACATTTTGGGATAGTACCTAAAGTTTAAAGCAGAAATTGGGGCACTTTTGAAATATTCATTTTTGACCAAAATCGACAGGTCCGGGGCTTAGGGAATTTCTCATATGCCACAAAACGGTTGAAGCTCCTGTTCAAAAATGATGCTCCGAAATCAACTTCTGTCACCTTAGTGATACATTTTGGGATAGTACCTAAAGTTTAAAGCAGAAATTGGGGCACTTTTGAAATTTTCATTTTTGACCAAAATCGACAGGTCCGGGGCTTAGGGAATTTCTCATATGCCACAAAACGGTTGAAGCTCCTGTTCAAAAATGATGCTCCGAAATCAACTTCTGTCACCTTAGTGATACATTTTGGGATAGTACCTAAAGTTTAAAGCAGAAATTGGGGCACTTTTGACATTTTCATTTTTGATCAAAATCGATAGGTTCGGGGCTTATTGAATTTCTCATATGCCACAAAACGATTGAAGCTCCTGTTCAAAAATGATGCTCCAAAATCAACTTCTGTCACCTTAGTGATACATTTTGGGATAGTACCTAAAGTTTAAAGCAGAAATTGGGGCACTTTTGAAATATTCATTTTTGACCAAAATCGACAGGTCCGGGGCTTAGGAAATTTCTCATATGCCACAAAACGGTTGAAGCTCCTGTTCAAAAATGATGCTCCGAAATCAACTTCTGTCACCTTAGTGATACATTTTGGGATAGTACCTAAAGTTTAAAGCAGAAATTGGGGCACTTTTGAAATTTTCATTTTTGACCAAAATCGACAGGTCCGGGGCTTAGGGAATTTCTCATATGCCACAAAACGGTTGAAACTCCTGTTCAAAAATGATGCTCCGAAATCAACTTCTGTCACCTTAGTGATACATTTTGGGATAGTACCTAAAGTTTAAAGCAGAAATTGGGGCACTTTTGAAATTTTCATTTTTGACCAAAATCGATAGGTTCGGGGCTTATTGAATTTCTCATATGCCACAAAACGATTGAAGCTCCTGTTCAAAAATGATGCTCCAAAATCAACTTCTGTCACCTTAGTGATAAATTTTGGGATAGTACCTAAAGTTTAAAGCAGAAATTGGGGCACTTTTGAAATTTTCATTTTTGACCAAAATCGACAGGTCCGGGGCTTAGGAAATTTCTCATATGCCACAAAACGGTTGAAGCTCCTGTTCAAAAATGATGCTCCAAAATCAACTTCTGTCACCTTAGTGATACATTTTGGGATAGTACCTAAAATTTAAAGCAGAAATTGGGGCTCTTTTGAATTTTCATTTTTGACCAAAATCGACAGGTCCGGGGCTTAGGGAATTTTTCATATGCCACAAAACGGTTAAAGCTCCTGTTCAAAAATGATGCTCCAAAATCAACTTCTGTCACCTTACTGATACATTTTGGGATAGTACCTAAAGTTTAAAGCAGAAATTGGGGCACTTTTGACATTTTCATTTTTGACCAAAATCGACAGGTTCGGGGCTTATTGAATTTCTCATATGCCACAAAACGATTGAAGCTCCTGTTCAAAAATGATGCTCCAAAATCAACTTCTGTCACCTTAGTGATACATTTTGGGATAGTACCTAAAGTTTAAAGCAGAAATTGGGGCACTTTTGACATTTTCATTTTTGACCAAAATCGACAGGTTCGGGGCTTATTGAATTTCTCATATGCCACAAAACGATTGAAGCTCCTGTTCAAAAATGATGCTCCAAAATCAACTTCTGTCACCTTAGTGATACATTTTGGGATAGTACCTAAAGTTTAAAGCAGAAATTGGGGCACTTTTGAAATTTTCATTTTTGACCAAAATCGATAGGTTCGGGGCTTATTGAATTTCTCATATGCCACAAAACGATTGAAGCTCCTGTTCAAAAATGATGCTCCAAAATCAACTTCTGTCACCTTAGTGATACATTTTGGGATAGTACCTAAAGTTTAAAGCAGAAATTGGGGCACTTTTGAAATTTTCATTTTTGACCAAAATCGACAGGTCCGGGGCTTAGGAAATTTCTCATATGCCACAAAACGGTTGAAGCTCCTGTTCAAAAATGATGCTCCGAAATCAACTTCTGTCACCTTAGTGATACATTTTGGGATAGTAACTAAAGTTTAAAGCAGAAATTGGGGCACTTTTGAAATTTTCACTTTTGACCAAAATCGACAGGTCCGGGGCTTAGGGAATTTCTCATATGCCACAAAACGGTTGAAGCTCCTGTTCAAAAATGATGCTCCGAAATCAACTTCTGTCACCTTAGTGATACATTTTGGGATAGTACCTAAAGTTTAAAGCAGAAATTGGGGCACTTTTGAATTTTTTATTTTTGACCAAAATCGACAGGTCCGGGGCTTAGGGAATTTTTCATATGCCACAAAACGGTTGAAGCTCCTGTTCAAAAATGATGCTCCAAAATCAACTTCTGTCACCTTAGTGATACATTTTGGGATAGTACCTAAAATTTAAAGCAGAAATTGGGGCTCTTTTGAATTTTCACTTTTGACCAAAATCGACAGGTCCGGGGCTTAGGGAATTCTTCATATGCCACAAAACGGTTGAAGCTCCTGTTCAAAAATGATGCTCCAAAATCAACTTCTGTCACCTTAGTGATACATTTTGGGATAGTACCTAAAGTTTAAAGCAGAAATTGGGGCACTTTTGAAATTTTCATTTTTGACCAAAATCGATAGGTTCGGGGCTTAGGGAATTTCTCATATGCCACAAAACGATTGAAGCTACTGTTCAAAAATGATGCTCCAAAATCAACTTCTGTCACCTTAGTGATACATTTTGGGATAGTACCTAAAGTTTAAAGCAGAAATTGGGGCACTTTTGACATTTTCATTTTTGACCAAAATCGACAGGTCCGGGGCTTAGGGAATTTCTCATATGCCACAAAACGGTTGAAGCTCCTGTTCAAAAATGATGCTCCAAAATCAACTTCTGTCACCTTAGTGATACATTTTGGGATAGTACCTAAAGTTTAAAGCAGAAATTGGGGCACTTTTGAAATTTTCATTTTTGACCAAAATCGATAGGTTCGGGGCTTATTGAATTTCTCATATGCCACAAAACGATTGAAGCTCCTGTTCAAAAATGATGCTCCAAAATCAACTTCTGTCACCTTAGTGATACATTTTGGGATAGTACCTAAAGTTTAAAGCAGAAATTGGGGCACTTTTGAAATTTTCATTTTTGACCAAAATCGACAGGTCCGGGGCTTAGGAAATTTCTCATATGCCACAAAACGGTTGAAGCTCCTGTTCAAAAATGATGCTCCAAAATCAACTTCTGTCACCTTAGTGATACATTTTGGGATAGTCCCTAAAATTTAAAGCAGAAATTGGGGCTCTTTTGAATTTTCATTTTTGACCAAAATCGACAGGTCCGGGGCTTAGGGAATTTTTCATATGCCACAAAACGGTTGAAGCTCCAGTTCAAAAATGATGCTCCAAAATCAACTTCTGTCACCTTAGTGATACATTTTGGGATAGTACCTAAAGTTTAAAGCAGAAATTGGGGCACTTTTGAAATTTTCATTTTTGACCAAAATCGACAGGTCCAGGGCTTAGGGAATTTCTCATATGCCACAAAACGGTTGAAGCTCCTGTTCAAAAATGATGCTCCGAAATCAACTTCTGTCACCTTAGTGATACATTTTGGGATAGTACCTAAAGTTTAAAGCAGAAATTGGGGAACTTTTGAAATTTTCATTTTAGACCAAAATCGACAGGTCCGGGGCTTAGGGAATTTCTCATATGCCACAAAACGGTTGAAGCTCCTGTTCAAAAATGATGCTCCGAAATCAACTTCTGTCACCTTTGTGATACATTTTGATATAGTACCTAAAGTTTAAAGCAGAAATTGGGGCACTTTTGAAATATTCATTTTTGGCCAAAATCGACAGGTCCGGGGCTTAGGGAATTTCTCATATGCCACAAAACGGTTGAAGCTCCTGTTCAAAAATGATGCTCCGAAATCAACTTCTGTCACCTTAGTGATACATTTTGGGATAGTACCTAAAGTTTAAAGCAGAAATTGGGGCACTCTTGAAATTTTTATTTTTGACCAAAATCGACAGGTCTGGGGCTTAGGGAATTTTTCATATGCCACAAAACGGTTGAAGCTCCTGTTCAAAAATGATGCTCCGAAATCAACTTCTGTCACCTTAGTGATACATTTTGGGATAGTACCTAAAGTTTAAAGCAGAAATTGGGGCACTTTTGAAATTTTCATTTTTGACCAAAATCGACAGGTCCGGGGCTTAGGGAATTTCTCATATGCCACAAAACGGTTGAAGCTCCTGTTCAAAAATGATGCTCCGAAATCAACTTCTGTCACCTTAGTGATACATTTTGGGATAGTACCTAAAGTTTAAAGCAGAAATTGGGGCACTTTTGAAATTTTCATTTTTGACCAAAATCGACAGGTCCGGGGCTTAGGGAATTTCTCATATGCCACAAAACGGTTGAAGCTCCTGTTCAAAAATGATGCTCCGAAATCAACTTCTGTCACCTTAGTGATACATTTTGGGATAGTACCTAAAGTTTAAAGCAGAAATTGGGGCACTTTTGACATTTTCATTTTTGATCAAAATCGATAGGTTCGGGGCTTATTGAATTTCTCATATGCCACAAAACGATTGAAGCTCCTGTTCAAAAATGATGCTCCAAAATCAACTTCTGTCACCTTAGTGATACATTTTGGGATAGTACCTAAAGTTTAAAGCAGAAATTGGGGCACTTTTGAAATATTCATTTTTGACCAAAATCGACAGGTCCGGGGCTTAGGAAATTTCTCATATGCCACAAAACGGTTGAAGCTCCTGTTCAAAAATTATGCTCCGAAATCAACTTCTGTCACCTTAGTGATACATTTTGGGATAGTACCTAAAGTTTAAAGCAGAAATTGGGGCACTTTTGAAATTTTCATTTTTGACCAAAATCGACAGGTCCGGGGCTTAGGGAATTTCTCATATGCCACAAAACGGTTGAAACTCCTGTTCAAAAATGATGCTCCGAAATCAACTTCTGTCACCTTAGTGATACATTTTGGGATAGTACCTAAAATTTAAAGCAGAAATTGGGGCTCTTTTGAATTTTCATTTTTGACCAAAATCGACAGGTCCGGGGCTTAGGGAATTTTTCATATGCCACAAAACGGTTAAAGCTCCTGTTCAAAAATGATGCTCCAAAATCAACTTCTGTCACCTTAGTGATACATTTTGGGATAGTACCTAAAGTTTAAAGCCGAAATTGGGGCACTTTTGAAATTTTCATTTTTGACCAAAATCGATAGGTTCGGGGCTTAGGGAATTTCTCATATGCCACAAAACGATTGAAGCTCCTGTTCAAAAATGATGCTCCAAAATCAACTTCTGTCACCTTAGTGATACATTTTGGGATAGTACCTAAAGTTTAAAGCAGAAATTGGGGCACTTTTGACATTTTCATTTTTGACCAAAATCGACAGGTTCGGGGCTTATTGAATTTCTCATATGCCACAAAACGATTGAAGCTCCTGTTCAAAAATGATGCTCCAAAATCAACTTCTGTCACCTTAGTGATACATTTTGGGATAGTACCTAAAGTTTAAAGCAGAAATTGGGGCACTTTTGACATTTTCATTTTTGACCAAAATCGACAGGTTCGGGGCTTATTGAATTTCTCATATGCCACAAAACGATTGAAGCTCCTGTTCAAAAATGATGCTCCAAAATCAACTTCTGTCACCTTAGTGATACATTTTGGGATAGTACCTAAAGTTTAAAGCAGAAATGGGGCACTTTTGAAATTTTCATTTTTGACCAAAATCGATAGGTTCGGGGCTTAGGGAATTTCTCATATGCCACAAAACGATTGAAGCTCCTGTTCAAAAATGATGCTCCAAAATCAACTTCTGTCACCTTAGTGATACATTTTGGGATAGTACCTAAAGTTTAAAGCAGAAATTGGGGCACTTTTGAAATTTTCATTTTTGACCAAAATCGATAGGTTCGGGGCTTATTGAATTTCTCATATGCCACAAAACGATTGAAGCTCCTGTTCAAAAATGATGCTCCAAAATCAACTTCTGTCACCTTAGTGATACATTTTGGGATAGTAACAAAAGTTTAAAGCAGAAATTGGGGCACTTTTGAAATTTTCATTTTTGACCAAAATCGACAGGTCCGGGGCTTAGGAAATTTCTCATATGCCACAAAACGGTTGAAGCTCCTGTTCAAAAATGATGCTCCGAAATCAACTTCTGTCACCTTAGTGATACATTTTGGGATAGTACCTAAAGTTTAAAGCAGAAATTGGGGGCACTTTTGAAATTTTCACTTTTGACCAAAATCGACAGGTCCGGGGCTTAGGGAATTTCTCATATGCCACAAAACGGTTGAAGCTCCTGTTCAAAAATGATGCTCCGAAATCAACTTCTGTCACCTTTGTGATACATTTTGATATAGTACCTAAAGTTTAAAGCAGAAATTGGGGCACTTTTGAAATATTCATTTTTGGCCAAAATCGACAGGTCCGGGGCTTAGGGAATTTCTCATATGCCACAAAACGGTTGAAGCTCCTGTTCAAAAATGATGCTCCGAAATCAACTTCTGTCACCTTAGTGATACATTTTGGGATAGTACCTAAAGTTTAAAGCAGAAATTGGGGCACTTTTGACATTTTCATTTTTGATCAAAATCGATAGGTTCGGGGCTTATTGAATTTCTCATATGCCACAAAACGATTGAAGCTCCTGTTCAAAAATGATGCTCCAAAATCAACTTCTGTCACCTTAGTGATACATTTTGGGTTAGTACCTAAAGTTTAAAGCAGAAATTGGGGCACTTTTGAAATATTCATTTTTGACCAAAATCGACAGGTCCGGGGCTTAGGAAATTTCTCATATGCCACAAAACGGTTGAAGCTCCTGTTCAAAAATGATGCTCCGAAATCAACTTCTGTCACCTTAGTGATACATTTTGGGATAGTACCTAAAGTTTAAAGCAGAAATTGGGGCACTTTTGAAATTTTCATTTTTGACCAAAATCGACAGGTCCGGGGCTTAGGGAATTTCTCATATGCCACAAAACGGTTGAAACTCCTGTTCAAAAATGATGCTCCGAAATCAACTTCTGTCACCTTAGTGATACATTTTGGGATAGTACCTAAAGTTTAAAGCAGAAATTGGGGCACTTTTGAAATTTTCACTTTTGACCAAAATCGACAGGTCCGGGGCTTAGGGAATTTCTCATATGCCACAAAACGATTGAAGCTCCTGTTCAAAAATGATGCTCTGAAATCAACTTCTGTCACCTTAGTGATACATTTTGGGATAGTACCTAAAGTTTAAAGCAGAAATTGGGGCACTTTTGAAATTTTCATTTTTGACCAAAATAGACAGGTCCAGGGCTTAGGGAATTTCTCATATGCCACAAAACGGTTGAAGCTCCTGTTCAAAAATGATGCTCCGAAATCAACTTCTGTCACCTTAGTGATACATTTTGGGATAGTACCTAAAGTTTAAAGCAGAAATTGGGGAACTTTTGAAATTTTCATTTTAGACCAAAATCGACAGGTCCGGGGCTTAGGGAATTTCTCATATGCCACAAAACGGTTGAAGCTCCTGTTCAAAAATGATGCTCCGAAATCAACTTCTGTCACCTTTGTGATACATTTTGATATAGTACCTAAAGTTTAAAGCAGAAATTGGGGCACTTTTGAAATATTCATTTTTGGCCAAAATCGACAGGTCCGGGGCTTAGGGAATTTCTCATATGCCACAAAACGGTTGAAGCTCCTGTTCAAAAATGATGCTCCGAAATCAACTTCTGTCACCTTAGTGATACATTTTGGGATAGTACCTAAAGTTTAAAGCAGAAATTGGGGCACTCTTGAAATTTTCATTTTTGACCAAAATCGACAGGTCTGGGGCTTAGGGAATTTTTCATATGCCACAAAACGGTTGAAGCTCCTGTTCAAAAATGATGCTCCGAAATCAACTTCTGTCACCTTAGTGATACATTTTGGGATAGTACCTAAAGTTTAAAGCAGAAATTGGGGAACTTTTGAAATTTTCATTTTAGACCAAAATCGACAGGTCCGGGGCTTAGGGAATTTCTCATATGCCACAAAACGGTTGAAACTCCTGTTCAAAAATGATGCTCCGAAATCAACTTCTGTCACCTTAGTGATACATTTTGGGATAGTACCTAAAGTTTAAAGCAGAAATTGGGGCACTTTTGAAATTTTCACTTTTGACCAAAATCGACAGGTCCGGGGCTTAGGGAATTTCTCATATGCCACAAAACGATTGAAGCTCCTGTTCAAAAATGATGCTCTGAAATCAACTTCTGTCACCTTAGTGATACATTTTGGGATAGTACCTAAAGTTTAAAGCAGAAATTGGGGCACTTTTGAAATTTTCATTTTTGACCAAAATAGACAGGTCCAGGGCTTAGGGAATTTCTCATATGCCACAAAACGGTTGAAGCTCCTGTTCAAAAATGATGCTCCGAAATCAACTTCTGTCACCTTAGTGATACATTTTGGGATAGTACCTAAAGTTTAAAGCAGAAATTGGGGAACTTTTGAAATTTTCATTTTAGACCAAAATCGACAGGTCCGGGGCTTAGGGAATTTCTCATATGCCACAAAACGGTTGAAGCTCCTGTTCAAAAATGATGCTCCGAAATCAACTTCTGTCACCTTTGTGATACATTTTGATATAGTACCTAAAGTTTAAAGCAGAAATTGGGGCACTTTTGAAATATTCATTTTTGGCCAAAATCGACAGGTCCGGGGCTTAGGGAATTTCTCATATGCCACAAAACGGTTGAAGCTCCTGTTCAAAAATGATGCTCCGAAATCAACTTCTGTCACCTTAGTGATACATTTTGGGATAGTACCTAAAGTTTAAAGCAGAAATTGGGGCACTCTTGAAATTTTCATTTTTGACCAAAATCGACAGGTCTGGGGCTTAGGGAATTTTTCATATGCCACAAAACGGTTGAAGCTCCTGTTCAAAAATGATGCTCCGAAATCAACTTCTGTCACCTTAGTGATACATTTTGGGATAGTACCTAAAGTTTAAAGCAGAAATTGGGGAACTTTTGAAATTTTCATTTTAGACCAAAATCGACAGGTCCGGGGCTTAGGGAATTTCTCATATGCCACAAAACGGTTGAAGCTCCTGTTCAAAAATGATGCTCCGAAATCAACTTCTGTCACCTTTGTGATACATTTTGATATAGTACCTAAAGTTTAAAGCAGAAATTGGGGCACTTTTGAAATATTCATTTTTGGCCAAAATCGACAGGTCCGGGGCTTAGGGAATTTCTCATATGCCACAAAACGGTTGAAGCACCTGTTCAAAAATGATGCTCCGAAATCAACTTCTGTCACCTTAGTGATACATTTTGGGATAGTACCTAAAGTTTAAAGCAGAAATTGGGGCACTCTTGAAATTTTCATTTTTGACCAAAATCGACAGGTCTGGGGCTTAGGGAATTTTTCATATGCCACAAAACGGTTGAAGCTCCTGTTCAAAAATGATGCTCCGAAATCAACTTCTGTCACCTTAGTGATACATTTTGGGATAGTACCTAAAGTTTAAAGCAGAAATTGGGGCACTTTTGAAATTTTCATTTTTGACCAAAATCGACAGGTCCGGGGCTTAGGGAATTTCTCATATGCCACAAAACGGTTGAAGCTCCTGTTCAAAAATGATGCTCCGAAATCAACTTCTGTCACCTTAGTGATACATTTTGGGATAGTACCTAAAGTTTAAAGCAGAAATTGGGGCACTTTTGAAATTTTCATTTTTGACCAAAATCGACAGGTCCGGGGCTTAGGGAATTTCTCATATGCCACAAAACGGTTGAAGCTCCTGTTCAAAAATGATGCTCCGAAATCAACTTCTGTCACCTTAGTGATACATTTTGGGATAGTACCTAAAGTTTAAAGCAGAAATTGGGGCACTTTTGACATTTTCATTTTTGATCAAAATCGATAGGTTCGGGGCTTATTGAATTTCTCATATGCCACAAAACGATTGAAGCTCCTGTTCAAAAATGATGCTCCAAAATCAACTTCTGTCACCTTAGTGATACATTTTGGGATAGTACCTAAAGTTTAAAGCAGAAATTGGGGCACTTTTGAAATATTCATTTTTGACCAAAATCGACAGGTCCGGGGCTTAGGAAATTTCTCATATGCCACAAAACGGTTGAAGCTCCTGTTCAAAAATGATGCTCCGAAATCAACTTCTGTCACCTTAGTGATACATTTTGGGATAGTACCTAAAGTTTAAAGCAGAAATTGGGGCACTTTTGAAATTTTCATTTTTGACCAAAATCGACAGGTCCGGGGCTTAGGGAATTTCTCATATGCCACAAAACGGTTGAAACTCCTGTTCAAAAATGATGCTCCGAAATCAACTTCTGTCACCTTAGTGATACATTTTGGGATAGTACCTAAAGTTTAAAGCAGAAATTGGGGCACTTTTGAAATTTTCATTTTTGACCAAAATCGATAGGTTCGGGGCTTATTGAATTTCTCATATGCCACAAAACGATTGAAGCTCCTGTTCAAAAATGATGCTCCAAAATCAACTTCTGTCACCTTAGTGATAAATTTTGGGATAGTACCTAAAGTTTAAAGCAGAAATTGGGGCACTTTTGAAATTTTCATTTTTGACCAAAATCGACAGGTCCGGGGCTTAGGAAATTTCTCATATGCCACAAAACGGTTGAAGCTCCTGTTCAAAAATGATGCTCCAAAATCAACTTCTGTCACCTTAGTGATACATTTTGGGATAGTACCTAAAATTTAAAGCAGAAATTGGGGCTCTTTTGAATTTTCATTTTTGACCAAAATCGACAGGTCCGGGGCTTAGGGAATTTTTCATATGCCACAAAACGGTTAAAGCTCCTGTTCAAAAATGATGCTCCAAAATCAACTTCTGTCACCTTACTGATACATTTTGGGATAGTACCTAAAGTTTAAAGCAGAAATTGGGGCACTTTTGACATTTTCATTTTTGACCAAAATCGACAGGTTCGGGGCTTATTGAATTTCTCATATGCCACAAAACGATTGAAGCTCCTGTTCAAAAATGATGCTCCAAAATCAACTTCTGTCACCTTAGTGATACATTTTGGGATAGTACCTAAAGTTTAAAGCAGAAATTGGGGCACTTTTGACATTTTCATTTTTGACCAAAATCGACAGGTTCGGGGCTTATTGAATTTCTCATATGCCACAAAACGATTGAAGCTCCTGTTCAAAAATGATGCTCCAAAATCAACTTCTGTCACCTTAGTGATACATTTTGGGATAGTACCTAAAGTTTAAAGCAGAAATTGGGGCACTTTTGAAATTTTCATTTTTGACCAAAATCGATAGGTTCGGGGCTTATTGAATTTCTCATATGCCACAAAACGATTGAAGCTCCTGTTCAAAAATGATGCTCCAAAATCAACTTCTGTCACCTTAGTGATACATTTTGGGATAGTACCTAAAGTTTAAAGCAGAAATTGGGGCACTTTTGAAATTTTCATTTTTGACCAAAATCGACAGGTCCGGGGCTTAGGAAATTTCTCATATGCCACAAAACGGTTGAAGCTCCTGTTCAAAAATGATGCTCCGAAATCAACTTCTGTCACCTTAGTGATACATTTTGGGATAGTAACTAAAGTTTAAAGCAGAAATTGGGGCACTTTTGAAATTTTCACTTTTGACCAAAATCGACAGGTCCGGGGCTTAGGGAATTTCTCATATGCCACAAAACGGTTGAAGCTCCTGTTCAAAAATGATGCTCCGAAATCAACTTCTGTCACCTTAGTGATACATTTTGGGATAGTACCTAAAGTTTAAAGCAGAAATTGGGGCACTTTTGAATTTTTTATTTTTGACCAAAATCGACAGGTCCGGGGCTTAGGGAATTTTTCATATGCCACAAAACGGTTGAAGCTCCTGTTCAAAAATGATGCTCCAAAATCAACTTCTGTCACCTTAGTGATACATTTTGGGATAGTACCTAAAATTTAAAGCAGAAATTGGGGCTCTTTTGAATTTTCACTTTTGACCAAAATCGACAGGTCCGGGGCTTAGGGAATTCTTCATATGCCACAAAACGGTTGAAGCTCCTGTTCAAAAATGATGCTCCAAAATCAACTTCTGTCACCTTAGTGATACATTTTGGGATAGTACCTAAAGTTTAAAGCAGAAATTGGGGCACTTTTGAAATTTTCATTTTTGACCAAAATCGATAGGTTCGGGGCTTAGGGAATTTCTCATATGCCACAAAACGATTGAAGCTACTGTTCAAAAATGATGCTCCAAAATCAACTTCTGTCACCTTAGTGATACATTTTGGGATAGTACCTAAAGTTTAAAGCAGAAATTGGGGCACTTTTGACATTTTCATTTTTGACCAAAATCGACAGGTCCGGGGCTTAGGGAATTTCTCATATGCCACAAAACGGTTGAAGCTCCTGTTCAAAAATGATGCTCCAAAATCAACTTCTGTCACCTTAGTGATACATTTTGGGATAGTACCTAAAGTTTAAAGCAGAAATTGGGGCACTTTTGAAATTTTCATTTTTGACCAAAATCGATAGGTTCGGGGCTTATTGAATTTCTCATATGCCACAAAACGATTGAAGCTCCTGTTCAAAAATGATGCTCCAAAATCAACTTCTGTCACCTTAGTGATACATTTTGGGATAGTACCTAAAGTTTAAAGCAGAAATTGGGGCACTTTTGAAATTTTCATTTTTGACCAAAATCGACAGGTCCGGGGCTTAGGAAATTTCTCATATGCCACAAAACGGTTGAAGCTCCTGTTCAAAAATGATGCTCCAAAATCAACTTCTGTCACCTTAGTGATACATTTTGGGATAGTCCCTAAAATTTAAAGCAGAAATTGGGGCTCTTTTGAATTTTCATTTTTGACCAAAATCGACAGGTCCGGGGCTTAGGGAATTTTTCATATGCCACAAAACGGTTGAAGCTCCAGTTCAAAAATGATGCTCCAAAATCAACTTCTGTCACCTTAGTGATACATTTTGGGATAGTACCTAAAGTTTAAAGCAGAAATTGGGGCACTTTTGAAATTTTCATTTTTGACCAAAATCGACAGGTCCAGGGCTTAGGGAATTTCTCATATGCCACAAAACGGTTGAAGCTCCTGTTCAAAAATGATGCTCCGAAATCAACTTCTGTCACCTTAGTGATACATTTTGGGATAGTACCTAAAGTTTAAAGCAGAAATTGGGGAACTTTTGAAATTTTCATTTTAGACCAAAATCGACAGGTCCGGGGCTTAGGGAATTTCTCATATGCCACAAAACGGTTGAAGCTCCTGTTCAAAAATGATGCTCCGAAATTAACTTCTGTCACCTTTGTGATACATTTTGATATAGTACCTAAAGTTTAAAGCAGAAATTGGGGCACTTTTGAAATATTCATTTTTGGCCAAAATCGACAGGTCCGGGGCTTAGGGAATTTCTCATATGCCACAAAACGGTTGAAGCTCCTGTTCAAAAATGATGCTCCGAAATCAACTTCTGTCACCTTAGTGATACATTTTGGGATAGTACCTAAAGTTTAAAGCAGAAATTGGGGCACTCTTGAAATTTTTATTTTTGACCAAAATCGACAGGTCTGGGGCTTAGGGAATTTTTCATATGCCACAAAACGGTTGAAGCTCCTGTTCAAAAATGATGCTCCGAAATCAACTTCTGTCACCTTAGTGATACATTTTGGGATAGTACCTAAAGTTTAAAGCAGAAATTGGGGCACTTTTGAAATTTTCATTTTTGACCAAAATCGACAGGTCCGGGGCTTAGGGAATTTCTCATATGCCACAAAACGGTTGAAGCTCCTGTTCAAAAATGATGCTCCGAAATCAACTTCTGTCACCTTAGTGATACATTTTGGGATAGTACCTAAAGTTTAAAGCAGAAATTGGGGCACTTTTGAAATTTTCATTTTTGACCAAAATCGACAGGTCCGGGGCTTAGGGAATTTCTCATATGCCACAAAACGGTTGAAGCTCCTGTTCAAAAATGATGCTCCGAAATCAACTTCTGTCACCTTAGTGATACATTTTGGGATAGTACCTAAAGTTTAAAGCAGAAATTGGGGCACTTTTGACATTTTCATTTTTGATCAAAATCGATAGGTTCGGGGCTTATTGAATTTCTCATATGCCACAAAACGATTGAAGCTCCTGTTCAAAAATGATGCTCCAAAATCAACTTCTGTCACCTTAGTGATACATTTTGGGATAGTACCTAAAGTTTAAAGCAGAAATTGGGGCACTTTTGAAATATTCATTTTTGACCAAAATCGACAGGTCCGGGGCTTAGGAAATTTCTCATATGCCACAAAACGGTTGAAGCTCCTGTTCAAAAATTATGCTCCGAAATCAACTTCTGTCACCTTAGTGATACATTTTGGGATAGTACCTAAAGTTTAAAGCAGAAATTGGGGCACTTTTGAAATTTTCATTTTTGACCAAAATCGACAGGTCCGGGGCTTAGGGAATTTCTCATATGCCACAAAACGGTTGAAACTCCTGTTCAAAAATGATGCTCCGAAATCAACTTCTGTCACCTTAGTGATACATTTTGGGATAGTACCTAAAATTTAAAGCAGAAATTGGGGCTCTTTTGAATTTTCATTTTTGACCAAAATCGACAGGTCCGGGGCTTAGGGAATTTTTCATATGCCACAAAACGGTTAAAGCTCCTGTTCAAAAATGATGCTCCAAAATCAACTTCTGTCACCTTAGTGATACATTTTGGGATAGTACCTAAAGTTTAAAGCCGAAATTGGGGCACTTTTGAAATTTTCATTTTTGACCAAAATCGATAGGTTCGGGGCTTAGGGAATTTCTCATATGCCACAAAACGATTGAAGCTCCTGTTCAAAAATGATGCTCCAAAATCAACTTCTGTCACCTTAGTGATACATTTTGGGATAGTACCTAAAGTTTAAAGCAGAAATTGGGGCACTTTTGACATTTTCATTTTTGACCAAAATCGACAGGTTCGGGGCTTATTGAATTTCTCATATGCCACAAAACGATTGAAGCTCCTGTTCAAAAATGATGCTCCAAAATCAACTTCTGTCACCTTAGTGATACATTTTGGGATAGTACCTAAAGTTTAAAGCAGAAATTGGGGCACTTTTGACATTTTCATTTTTGACCAAAATCGACAGGTTCGGGGCTTATTGAATTTCTCATATGCCACAAAACGATTGAAGCTCCTGTTCAAAAATGATGCTCCAAAATCAACTTCTGTCACCTTAGTGATACATTTTGGGATAGTACCTAAAGTTTAAAGCAGAAATTGGGGCACTTTTGAAATTTTCATTTTTGACCAAAATCGATAGGTTCGGGGCTTAGGGAATTTCTCATATGCCACAAAACGATTGAAGCTCCTGTTCAAAAATGATGCTCCAAAATCAACTTCTGTCACCTTAGTGATACATTTTGGGATAGTACCTAAAGTTTAAAGCAGAAATTGGGGCACTTTTGAAATTTTCATTTTTGACCAAAATCGATAGGTTCGGGGCTTATTGAATTTCTCATATGCCACAAAACGATTGAAGCTCCTGTTCAAAAATGATGCTCCAAAATCAACTTCTGTCACCTTAGTGATACATTTTGGGATAGTAACAAAAGTTTAAAGCAGAAATTGGGGCACTTTTGAAATTTTCATTTTTGACCAAAATCGACAGGTCCGGGGCTTAGGAAATTTCTCATATGCCACAAAACGGTTGAAGCTCCTGTTCAAAAATGATGCTCCGAAATCAACTTCTGTCACCTTAGTGATACATTTTGGGATAGTACCTAAAGTTTAAAGCAGAAATTGGGGCACTTTTGAAATTTTCATTTTTGACCAAAATCGACAGGTCCGGGGCTTAGGAAATTTCTCATATGCCACAAAACGGTTGAAGCTCCTGTTCAAAAATGATGCTCCGAAATCAACTTCTGTCACCTTAGTGATACATTTTGGGATAGTAACTAAAGTTTAAAGCAGAAATTGGGGCACTTTTGAAATTTTCACTTTTGACCAAAATCGACAGGTCCGGGGCTTAGGGAATTTCTCATATGCCACAAAACGGTTGAAGCTCCTGTTCAAAAATGATGCTCCGAAATCAACTTCTGTCACCTTAGTGATACATTTTGGGATAGTACCTAAAGTTTAAAGCAGAAATTGGGGCACTTTTGACATTTTCATTTTTGATCAAAATCGATAGGTTCGGGGCTTATTGAATTTCTCATATGCCACAAAACGATTGAAGCTCCTGTTCAAAAATGATGCTCCAAAATCAACTTCTGTCACCTTAGTGATACATTTTGGGATAGTACCTAAAGTTTAAAGCAGAAATTGGGGCACTTTTGAAATATTCATTTTTGACCAAAATCGACAGGTCCGGGGCTTAGGAAATTTCTCATATGCCACAAAACGGTTGAAGCTCCTGTTCAAAAATGATGCTCCGAAATCAACTTCTGTCACCTTAGTGATACATTTTGGGATAGTACCTAAAGTTTAAAGCAGAAATTGGGGCACTTTTGAAATTTTCATTTTTGACCAAAATCGACAGGTCCGGGGCTTAGGGAATTTCTCATATGCCACAAAACGGTTGAAACTCCTGTTCAAAAATGATGCTCCGAAATCAACTTCTGTCACCTTAGTGATACATTTTGGGATAGTACCTAAAGTTTAAAGCAGAAATTGGGGCACTTTTGAAATTTTCATTTTTGACCAAAATCGATAGGTTCGGGGCTTATTGAATTTCTCATATGCCACAAAACGATTGAAGCTCCTGTTCAAAAATGATGCTCCAAAATCAACTTCTGTCACCTTAGTGATAAATTTTGGGATAGTACCTAAAGTTTAAAGCAGAAATTGGGGCACTTTTGAAATTTTCATTTTTGACCAAAATCGACAGGTCCGGGGCTTAGGAAATTTCTCATATGCCACAAAACGGTTGAAGCTCCTGTTCAAAAATGATGCTCCAAAATCAACTTCTGTCACCTTAGTGATACATTTTGGGATAGTACCTAAAATTTAAAGCAGAAATTGGGGCTCTTTTGAATTTTCATTTTTGACCAAAATCGACAGGTCCGGGGCTTAGGGAATTTTTCATATGCCACAAAACGGTTAAAGCTCCTGTTCAAAAATGATGCTCCAAAATCAACTTCTGTCACCTTACTGATACATTTTGGGATAGTACCTAAAGTTTAAAGCAGAAATTGGGGCACTTTTGACATTTTCATTTTTGACCAAAATCGACAGGTTCGGGGCTTATTGAATTTCTCATATGCCACAAAACGATTGAAGCTCCTGTTCAAAAATGATGCTCCAAAATCAACTTCTGTCACCTTAGTGATACATTTTGGGATAGTACCTAAAGTTTAAAGCAGAAATTGGGGCACTTTTGACATTTTCATTTTTGACCAAAATCGACAGGTTCGGGGCTTATTGAATTTCTCATATGCCACAAAACGATTGAAGCTCCTGTTCAAAAATGATGCTCCAAAATCAACTTCTGTCACCTTAGTGATACATTTTGGGATAGTACCTAAAGTTTAAAGCAGAAATTGGGGCACTTTTGAAATTTTCATTTTTGACCAAAATCGATAGGTTCGGGGCTTATTGAATTTCTCATATGCCACAAAACGATTGAAGCTCCTGTTCAAAAATGATGCTCCAAAATCAACTTCTGTCACCTTAGTGATACATTTTGGGATAGTACCTAAAGTTTAAAGCAGAAATTGGGGCACTTTTGAAATTTTCATTTTTGACCAAAATCGACAGGTCCGGGGCTTAGGAAATTTCTCATATGCCACAAAACGGTTGAAGCTCCTGTTCAAAAATGATGCTCCGAAATCAACTTCTGTCACCTTAGTGATACATTTTGGGATAGTAACTAAAGTTTAAAGCAGAAATTGGGGCACTTTTGAAATTTTCACTTTTGACCAAAATCGACAGGTCCGGGGCTTAGGGAATTTCTCATATGCCACAAAACGGTTGAAGCTCCTGTTCAAAAATGATGCTCCGAAATCAACTTCTGTCACCTTAGTGATACATTTTGGGATAGTACCTAAAGTTTAAAGCAGAAATTGGGGCACTTTTGAATTTTTTATTTTTGACCAAATTCGACAGGTCCGGGGCTTAGGGAATTTTTCATATGCCACAAAACGGTTGAAGCTCCTGTTCAAAAATGATGCTCCAAAATCAACTTCTGTCACCTTAGTGATACATTTTGGGATAGTACCTAAAATTTAAAGCAGAAATTGGGGCTCTTTTGAATTTTCACTTTTGACCAAAATCGACAGGTCCGGGGCTTAGGGAATTCTTCATATGCCACAAAACGGTTGAAGCTCCTGTTCAAAAATGATGCTCCAAAATCAACTTCTGTCACCTTAGTGATACATTTTGGGATAGTACCTAAAGTTTAAAGCAGAAATTGGGGCACTTTTGAAATTTTCATTTTTGACCAAAATCGATAGGTTCGGGGCTTAGGGAATTTCTCATATGCCACAAAACGATTGAAGCTACTGTTCAAAAATGATGCTCCAAAATCAACTTCTGTCACCTTAGTGATACATTTTGGGATAGTACCTAAAGTTTAAAGCAGAAATTGGGGCACTTTTGACATTTTCATTTTTGACCAAAATCGACAGGTCCGGGGCTTAGGGAATTTCTCATATGCCACAAAACGGTTGAAGCTCCTGTTCAAAAATGATGCTCCAAAATCAACTTCTGTCACCTTAGTGATACATTTTGGGATAGTACCTAAAGTTTAAAGCAGAAATTGGGGCACTTTTGAAATTTTCATTTTTGACCAAAATCGATAGGTTCGGGGCTTATTGAATTTCTCATATGCCACAAAACGATTGAAGCTCCTGTTCAAAAATGATGCTCCAAAATCAACTTCTGTCACCTTAGTGATACATTTTGGGATAGTACCTAAAGTTTAAAGCAGAAATTGGGGCACTTTTGAAATTTTCATTTTTGACCAAAATCGACAGGTCCGGGGCTTAGGAAATTTCTCATATGCCACAAAACGGTTGAAGCTCCTGTTCAAAAATGATGCTCCAAAATCAACTTCTGTCACCTTAGTGATACATTTTGGGATAGTCCCTAAAATTTAAAGCAGAAATTGGGGCTCTTTTGAATTTTCATTTTTGACCAAAATCGACAGGTCTGGGGCTTAGGGAATTTTTCATATGCCACAAAACGGTTGAAGCTCCAGTTCAAAAATGATGCTCCAAAATCAACTTCTGTCACCTTAGTGATACATTTTGGGATAGTACCTAAAGTTTAAAGCAGAAATTGGGGCACTTTTGAAATTTTCATTTTTGACCAAAATCGACAGGTCCAGGGCTTAGGGAATTTCTCATATGCCACAAAACGGTTGAAGCTCCTGTTCAAAAATGATGCTCCGAAATCAACTTCTGTCACCTTAGTGATACATTTTGGGATAGTACCTAAAGTTTAAAGCAGAAATTGGGGAACTTTTGAAATTTTCATTTTAGACCAAAATCGACAGGTCCGGGGCTTAGGGAATTTCTCATATGCCACAAAACGGTTGAAGCTCCTGTTCAAAAATGATGCTCCGAAATCAACTTCTGTCACCTTTGTGATACATTTTGATATAGTACCTAAAGTTTAAAGCAGAAATTGGGGCACTTTTGAAATATTCATTTTTGGCCAAAATCGACAGGTCCGGGGCTTAGGGAATTTCTCATATGCCACAAAACGGTTGAAGCTCCTGTTCAAAAATGATGCTCCGAAATCAACTTCTGTCACCTTAGTGATACATTTTGGGATAGTACCTAAAGTTTAAAGCAGAAATTGGGGCACTCTTGAAATTTTCATTTTTGACCAAAATCGACAGGTCTGGGGCTTAGGGAATTTTTCATATGCCACAAAACGGTTGAAGCTCCTGTTCAAAAATGATGCTCCGAAATCAACTTCTGTCACCTTAGTGATACATTTTGGGATAGTACCTAAAGTTTAAAGCAGAAATTGGGGCACTTTTGAAATTTTCATTTTTGACCAAAATCGACAGGTCCGGGGCTTAGGGAATTTCTCATATGCCACAAAACGGTTGAAGCTCCTGTTCAAAAATGATGCTCCGAAATCAACTTCTGTCACCTTAGTGATACATTTTGGGATAGTACCTAAAGTTTAAAGCAGAAATTGGGGCACTTTTGAAATTTTCATTTTTGACCAAAATCGACAGGTCCGGGGCTTAGGGAATTTCTCATATGCCACAAAACGGTTGAAGCTCCTGTTCAAAAATGATGCTCCGAAATCAACTTCTGTCACCTTAGTGATACATTTTGGGATAGTACCTAAAGTTTAAAGCAGAAATTGGGGCACTTTTGACATTTTCATTTTTGATCAAAATCGATAGGTTCGGGGCTTATTGAATTTCTCATATGCCACAAAACGATTGAAGCTCCTGTTCAAAAATGATGCTCCAAAATCAACTTCTGTCACCTTAGTGATACATTTTGGGATAGTACCTAAAGTTTAAAGCAGAAATTGGGGCACTTTTGAAATATTCATTTTTGACCAAAATCGACAGGTCCGGGGCTTAGGAAATTTCTCATATGCCACAAAACGGTTGAAGCTCCTGTTCAAAAATTATGCTCCGAAATCAACTTCTGTCACCTTAGTGATACATTTTGGGATAGTACCTAAAGTTTAAAGCAGAAATTGGGGCACTTTTGAAATTTTCATTTTTGACCAAAATCGACAGGTCCGGGGCTTAGGGAATTTCTCATATGCCACAAAACGGTTGAAACTCCTGTTCAAAAATGATGCTCCGAAATCAACTTCTGTCACCTTAGTGATACATTTTGGGATAGTACCTAAAATTTAAAGCAGAAATTGGGGCTCTTTTGAATTTTCATTTTTGACCAAAATCGACAGGTCCGGGGCTTAGGGAATTTTTCATATGCCACAAAACGGTTAAAGCTCCTGTTCAAAAATGATGCTCCAAAATCAACTTCTGTCACCTTAGTGATACATTTTGGGATAGTACCTAAAGTTTAAAGCCGAAATTGGGGCACTTTTGAAATTTTCATTTTTGACCAAAATCGATAGGTTCGGGGCTTAGGGAATTTCTCATATGCCACAAAACGATTGAAGCTCCTGTTCAAAAATGATGCTCCAAAATCAACTTCTGTCACCTTAGTGATACATTTTGGGATAGTACCTAAAGTTTAAAGCAGAAATTGGGGCACTTTTGACATTTTCATTTTTGACCAAAATCGACAGGTTCGGGGCTTATTGAATTTCTCATATGCCACAAAACGATTGAAGCTCCTGTTCAAAAATGATGCTCCAAAATCAACTTCTGTCACCTTAGTGATACATTTTGGGATAGTACCTAAAGTTTAAAGCAGAAATTGGGGCACTTTTGACATTTTCATTTTTGACCAAAATCGACAGGTTCGGGGCTTATTGAATTTCTCATATGCCACAAAACGATTGAAGCTCCTGTTCAAAAATGATGCTCCAAAATCAACTTCTGTCACCTTAGTGATACATTTTGGGATAGTACCTAAAGTTTAAAGCAGAAATTGGGGCACTTTTGAAATTTTCATTTTTGACCAAAATCGATAGGTTCGGGGCTTAGGGAATTTCTCATATGCCACAAAACGATTGAAGCTCCTGTTCAAAAATGATGCTCCAAAATCAACTTCTGTCACCTTAGTGATACATTTTGGGATAGTACCTAAAGTTTAAAGCAGAAATTGGGGCACTTTTGAAATTTTCATTTTTGACCAAAATCGATAGGTTCGGGGCTTATTGAATTTCTCATATGCCACAAAACGATTGAAGCTCCTGTTCAAAAATGATGCTCCAAAATCAACTTCTGTCACCTTAGTGATACATTTTGGGATAGTAACAAAAGTTTAAAGCAGAAATTGGGGCACTTTTGAAATTTTCATTTTTGACCAAAATCGACAGGTCCGGGGCTTAGGAAATTTCTCATATGCCACAAAACGGTTGAAGCTCCTGTTCAAAAATGATGCTCCGAAATCAACTTCTGTCACCTTAGTGATACATTTTGGGATAGTACCTAAAGTTTAAAGCAGAAATTGGGGCACTTTTGAAATTTTCATTTTTGACCAAAATCGACAGGTCCGGGGCTTAGGAAATTTCTCATATGCCACAAAACGGTTGAAGCTCCTGTTCAAAAATGATGCTCCGAAATCAACTTCTGTCACCTTAGTGATACATTTTGGGATAGTAACTAAAGTTTAAAGCAGAAATTGGGGCACTTTTGAAATTTTCACTTTTGACCAAAATCGACAGGTCCGGGGCTTAGGGAATTTCTCATATGCCACAAAACGGTTGAAGCTCCTGTTCAAAAATGATGCTCCGAAATCAACTTCTGTCACCTTAGTGATACATTTTGGGATAGTACCTAAAGTTTAAAGCAGAAATTGGGGCACTTTTGAATTTTTTATTTTTGACCAAAATCGACAGGTCCGGGGCTTAGGGAATTTTTCATATGCCACAAAACGGTTGAAGCTCCTGTTCAAAAATGATGCTCCAAAATCAACTTCTGTCACCTTAGTGATACATTTTGGGATAGTACCTAAAATTTAAAGCAGAAATTGGGGCTCTTTTGAATTTTCATTTTTGACCAAAATCGACAGGTCCGGGGCTTAGGGAATTCTTCATATGCCACAAAACGGTTGAAGCTCCTGTTCAAAAATGATGCTCCAAAATCAACTTCTGTCACCTTAGTGATACATTTTGGGATAGTACCTAAAGTTTAAAGCAGAAATTGGGGCACTTTTGAAATTTTCATTTTTGACCAAAATCGATAGGTTCGGGGCTTAGGGAATTTCTCATATGCCACAAAACGATTGAAGCTACTGTTCAAAAATGATGCTCCAAAATCAACTACTGTCACCTTAGTGATACATTTTGGGATAGTACCTAAAGTTTAAAGCAGAAATTGGGGCACTTTTGACATTTTCATTTTTGACCAAAATCGACAGGTCCGGGGCTTAGGGAATTTCTCATATGCCACAAAACGGTTGAAGCTCCTGTTCAAAAATGATGCTCCAAAATCAACTTCTGTCACCTTAGTGATACATTTTGGGATAGTACCTAAAGTTTAAAGCAGAAATTGGGGCACTTTTGAAATTTTCATTTTTGACCAAAATCGATAGGTTCGGGGCTTATTGAATTTCTCATATGCCACAAAACGATTGAAGCTCCTGTTCAAAAATGATGCTCCAAAATCAACTTCTGTCACCTTAGTGATACATTTTGGGATAGTACCTAAAGTTTAAAGCAGAAATTGGGGCACTTTTGAAATTTTCATTTTTGACCAAAATCGACAGGTCCGGGGCTTAGGAAATTTCTCATATGCCACAAAACGGTTGAAGCTCCTGTTCAAAAATGATGCTCCAAAATCAACTTCTGTCACCTTAGTGATACATTTTGGGATAGTCCCTAAAATTTAAAGCAGAAATTGGGGCTCTTTTGAATTTTCATTTTTGACCAAAATCGACAGGTCCGGGGCTTAGGGAATTTTTCATATGCCACAAAACGGTTGAAGCTCCTGTTCAAAAATGATGCTCCAAAATCAACTTCTGTCACCTTAGTGATACATTTTGGGATAGTACCTAAAGTTTAAAGCAGAAATTGGGGCACTTTTGAAATTTTCATTTTTGACCAAAATCGACAGGTCCAGGGCTTAGGGAATTTCTCATATGCCACAAAACGGTTGAAGCTCCTGTTCAAAAATGATGCTCCGAAATCAACTTCTGTCACCTTAGTGATACATTTTGGGATAGTACCTAAAGTTTAAAGCAGAAATTGGGGAACTTTTGAAATTTTCATTTTAGACCAAAATCGACAGGTCCGGGGCTTAGGGAATTTCTCATATGCCACAAAACGGTTGAAGCTCCTGTTCAAAAATGATGCTCCGAAATCAACTTCTGTCACCTTTGTGATACATTTTGATATAGTACCTAAAGTTTAAAGCAGAAATTGGGGCACTTTTGAAATATTCATTTTTGGCCAAAATCGACAGGTCCGGGGCTTAGGGAATTTCTCATATGCCACAAAACGGTTGAAGCTCCTGTTCAAAAATGATGCTCCGAAATCAACTTCTGTCACCTTAGTGATACATTTTGGGATAGTACCTAAAGTTTAAAGCAGAAATTGGGGCACTCTTGAAATTTTCATTTTTGACCAAAATCGACAGGTCTGGGGCTTAGGGAATTTTTCATATGCCACAAAACGGTTGAAGCTCCTGTTCAAAAATGATGCTCCGAAATCAACTTCTGTCACCTTAGTGATACATTTTGGGATAGTACCTAAAGTTTAAAGCAGAAATTGGGGCACTTTTGAAATTTTCATTTTTGACCAAAATCGACAGGTCCGGGGCTTAGGGAATTTCTCATATGCCACAAAACGGTTGAAGCTCCTGTTCAAAAATGATGCTCCGAAATCAACTTCTGTCACCTTAGTGATACATTTTGGGATAGTACCTAAAGTTTAAAGCAGAAATTGGGGCACTTTTGAAATTTTCATTTTTGACCAAAATCGACAGGTCCGGGGCTTAGGGAATTTCTCATATGCCACAAAACGGTTGAAGCTCCTGTTCAAAAATGATGCTCCGAAATCAACTTCTGTCACCTTAGTGATACATTTTGGGATAGTACCTAAAGTTTAAAGCAGAAATTGGGGCACTTTTGACATTTTCATTTTTGATCAAAATCGATAGGTTCGGGGCTTATTGAATTTCTCATATGCCACAAAACGATTGAAGCTCCTGTTCAAAAATGATGCTCCAAAATCAACTTCTGTCACCTTAGTGATACATTTTGGGATAGTACCTAAAGTTTAAAGCAGAAATTGGGGCACTTTTGAAATATTCATTTTTGACCAAAATCGACAGGTCCGGGGCTTAGGAAATTTCTCATATGCCACAAAACGGTTGAAGCTCCTGTTCAAAAATGATGCTCCGAAATCAACTTCTGTCACCTTAGTGATACATTTTGGGATAGTACCTAAAGTTTAAAGCAGAAATTGGGGCACTTTTGAAATTTTCATTTTTGACCAAAATCGACAGGTCCGGGGCTTAGGAAATTTCTCATATGCCACAAAACGGTTGAAGCTCCTGTTCAAAAATGATGCTCCGAAATCAACTTCTGTCACCTTAGTGATACATTTTGGGATAGTACCTAAAGTTTAAAGCAGAAATTGGGGCACTTTTGAAATTTTCATTTTTGACCAAAATCGATAGGTTCGGGGCTTAGGGAATTTCTCATATGCCACAAAACGATTGAAGCTACTGTTCAAAAATGATGCTCCAAAATCAACTTCTGTCACCTTAGTGATACATTTTGGGATAGTACCTAAAGTTTAAAGCAGAAATTGGGGCACTTTTGACATTTTCATTTTTGACCAAAATCGACAGGTCCGGGGCTTAGGGAATTTCTCATATGCCACAAAACGGTTGAAGCTCCTGTTCAAAAATGATGCTCCAAAATCAACTTCTGTCACCTTAGTGATACATTTTGGGATAGTACCTAAAGTTTAAAGCAGAAATTGGGGCACTTTTGAAATTTTCATTTTTGACCAAAATCGATAGGTTCGGGGCTTATTGAATTTCTCATATGCCACAAAACGATTGAAGCTCCTGTTCAAAAATGATGCTCCAAAATCAACTTCTGTCACCTTAGTGATACATTTTGGGATAGTACCTAAAGTTTAAAGCAGAAATTGGGGCACTTTTGAAATTTTCATTTTTGACCAAAATCGACAGGTCCGGGGCTTAGGGAATTTCTCATATGCCACAAAACGGTTGAAGCTCCTGTTCAAAAATGATGCTCCAAAATCAACTTCTGTCACCTTAGTGATACATTTTGGGATAGTACCTAAAGTTTAAAGCAGAAATTGGGGCACTTTTGAAATTTTCATTTTTGACCAAAATCGATAGGTTCGGGGCTTATTGAATTTCTCATATGCCACAAAACGATTGAAGCTCCTGTTCAAAAATGATGCTCCAAAATCAACTTCTGTCACCTTAGTGATACATTTTGGGATAGTACCTAAAGTTTAAAGCAGAAATTGGGGCACTTTTGAAATTTTCATTTTTGACCAAAATCGACAGGTCCGGGGCTTAGGAAATTTCTCATATGCCACAAAACGGTTGAAGCTCCTGTTCAAAAATGATGCTCCAAAATCAACTTCTGTCACCTTAGTGATACATTTTGGGATAGTCCCTAAAATTTAAAGCAGAAATTGGGGCTCTTTTGAATTTTCATTTTTGACCAAAATCGACAGGTCCGGGGCTTAGGGAATTTTTCATATGCCACAAAACGGTTGAAGCTCCTGTTCAAAAATGATGCTCCAAAATCAACTTCTGTCACCTTAGTGATACATTTTGGGATAGTACCTAAAGTTTAAAGCAGAAATTGGGGCACTTTTGAAATTTTCATTTTTGACCAAAATCGACAGGTCCAGGGCTTAGGGAATTTCTCATATGCCACAAAACGGTTGAAGCTCCTGTTCAAAAATGATGCTCCGAAATCAACTTCTGTCACCTTAGTGATACATTTTGGGATAGTACCTAAAGTTTAAAGCAGAAATTGGGGAACTTTTGAAATTTTCATTTTAGACCAAAATCGACAGGTCCGGGGCTTAGGGAATTTCTCATATGCCACAAAACGGTTGAAGCTCCTGTTCAAAAATGATGCTCCGAAATCAACTTCTGTCACCTTTGTGATACATTTTGATATAGTACCTAAAGTTTAAAGCAGAAATTGGGGCACTTTTGAAATATTCATTTTTGGCCAAAATCGACAGGTCCGGGGCTTAGGGAATTTCTCATATGCCACAAAACGGTTGAAGCTCCTGTTCAAAAATGATGCTCCGAAATCAACTTCTGTCACCTTAGTGATACATTTTGGGATAGTACCTAAAGTTTAAAGCAGAAATTGGGGCACTCTTGAAATTTTCATTTTTGACCAAAATCGACAGGTCTGGGGCTTAGGGAATTTTTCATATGCCACAAAACGGTTGAAGCTCCTGTTCAAAAATGATGCTCCGAAATCAACTTCTGTCACCTTAGTGATACATTTTGGGATAGTACCTAAAGTTTAAAGCAGAAATTGGGGCACTTTTGAAATTTTCATTTTTGACCAAAATCGACAGGTCCGGGGCTTAGGGAATTTCTCATATGCCACAAAACGGTTGAAGCTCCTGTTCAAAAATGATGCTCCGAAATCAACTTCTGTCACCTTAGTGATACATTTTGGGATAGTACCTAAAGTTTAAAGCAGAAATTGGGGCACTTTTGAAATTTTCATTTTTGACCAAAATCGACAGGTCCGGGGCTTAGGGAATTTCTCATATGCCACAAAACGGTTGAAGCTCCTGTTCAAAAATGATGCTCCGAAATCAACTTCTGTCACCTTAGTGATACATTTTGGGATAGTACCTAAAGTTTAAAGCAGAAATTGGGGCACTTTTGACATTTTCATTTTTGATCAAAATCGATAGGTTCGGGGCTTATTGAATTTCTCATATGCCACAAAACGATTGAAGCTCCTGTTCAAAAATGATGCTCCAAAATCAACTTCTGTCACCTTAGTGATACATTTTGGGATAGTACCTAAAGTTTAAAGCAGAAATTGGGGCACTTTTGAAATATTCATTTTTGACCAAAATCGACAGGTCCGGGGCTTAGGAAATTTCTCATATGCCACAAAACGGTTGAAGCTCCTGTTCAAAAATGATGCTCCGAAATCAACTTCTGTCACCTTAGTGATACATTTTGGGATAGTACCTAAAGTTTAAAGCAGAAATTGGGGCACTTTTGAAATTTTCATTTTTGACCAAAATAGACAGGTCCAGGGCTTAGGGAATTTCTCATATGCCACAAAACGGTTGAAGCTCCTGTTCAAAAATGATGCTCCGAAATCAACTTCTGTCACCTTAGTGATACATTTTGGGATAGTACCTAAAGTTTAAAGCAGAAATTGGGGAACTTTTGAAATTTTCATTTTAGACCAAAATCGACAGGTCCGGGGCTTAGGGAATTTCTCATATGCCACAAAACGGTTGAAGCTCCTGTTCAAAAATGATGCTCCGAAATCAACTTCTGTCACCTTTGTGATACATTTTGATATAGTACCTTAAGTTTAAAGCAGAAATTGGGGCACTTTTGAAATATTCATTTTTGGCCAAAATCGACAGGTCCGGGGCTTAGGGAATTTCTCATATGCCACAAAACGGTTGAAGCTCCTGTTCAAAAATGATGCTCCGAAATCAACTTCTGTCACCTTAGTGATACATTTTGGGATAGTACCTAAAGTTTAAAGCAGAAATTGGGGCACTCTTGAAATTTTCATTTTTGACCAAAATCGACAGGTCTGGGGCTTAGGGAATTTTTCATATGCCACAAAACGGTTGAAGCTCCTGTTCAAAAATGATGCTCCGAAATCAACTTCTGTCACCTTTGTGATACATTTTGATATAGTACCTAAAGTTTAAAGCAGAAATTGGGGCACTTTTGAAATATTCATTTTTGGCCAAAATCGACAGGTCCGGGGCTTAGGGAATTTCTCATATGCCACAAAACGGTTGAAGCTCCTGTTCAAAAATGATGCTCCGAAATCAACTTCTGTCACCTTAGTGATACATTTTGGGATAGTACCTAAAGCTTAAAGCAGAAATTGGGGCACTCTTGAAATTTTCATTTTTGACCAAAATCGACAGGTCTGGGGCTTAGGGAATTTTTCATATGCCACAAAACGGTTGAAGCTCCTGTTCAAAAATGATGCTCCGAAATCAACTTCTGTCACCTTAGTGATACATTTTGGGATAGTACCTAAAGTTTAAAGCAGAAATTGGGGAACTTTTGAAATTTTCATTTTAGACCAAAATCGACAGGTCCGGGGCTTAGGGAATTTCTCATATGCCACAAAACGGTTGAAGCTCCTGTTCAAAAATGATGCTCCGAAATCAACTTCTGTCACCTTTGTGATACATTTTGATATAGTACCTAAAGTTTAAAGCAGAAATTGGGGCACTTTTGAAATATTCATTTTTGGCCAAAATCGACAGGTCCGGGGCTTAGGGAATTTCTCATATGCCACAAAACGGTTGAAGCTCCTGTTCAAAAATGATGCTCCGAAATCAACTTCTGTCACCTTAGTGATACATTTTGGGATAGTACCTAAAGTTTAAAGCAGAAATTGGGGCACTCTTGAAATTTTCATTTTTGACCAAAATCGACAGGTCTGGGGCTTAGGGAATTTTTCATATGCCACAAAACGGTTGAAGCTCCTGTTCAAAAATGATGCTCCGAAATCAACTTCTGTCACCTTAGTGATACATTTTGGGATAGTACCTAAAGTTTAAAGCAGAAATTGGGGAACTTTTGAAATTTTCATTTTAGACCAAAATCGACAGGTCCGGGGCTTAGGGAATTTCTCATATGCCACAAAACGGTTGAAGCTCCTGTTCAAAAATGATGCTCCGAAATCAACTTCTGTCACCTTAGTGATACATTTTGGGATAGTACCTAAAGTTTAAAGCAGAAATTGGGGCACTTTTGAAATTTTCATTTTTGACCAAAATCGACAGGTCCGGGGCTTAGGGAATTTCTCATATGCCACAAAACGGTTGAAGCTCCTGTTCAAAAATGATGCTCCGAAATCAACTTCTGTCACCTTAGTGATACATTTTGGGATAGTACCTAAAGTTTAAAGCAGAAATTGGGGCACTTTTGACATTTTCATTTTTGATCAAAATCGATAGGTTCGGGGCTTATTGAATTTCTCATATGCCACAAAACGATTGAAGCTCCTGTTCAAAAATGATGCTCCAAAATCAACTTCTGTCACCTTAGTGATACATTTTGGGATAGTACCTAAAGTTTAAAGCAGAAATTGGGGCACTTTTGAAATTTTCATTTTTGACCAAAATCGACAGGTCCAGGGCTTAGGGAATTTCTCATATGCCACAAAACGGTTGAAGCTCCTGTTCAAAAATGATGCTCCGAAATCAACTTCTGTCACCTTAGTGATACATTTTGGGATAGTACCTAAAGTTTAAAGCAGAAATTGGGGCACTTTTGAAATATTCATTTTTGGCCAAAATTGACAGGTCCGGGGCTTAAGGAATTTCTCATATGCCACAAAACGGTTGAAGCTCCTGTTCAAAAATGATGCTCCGAAATCAACTTCTGTCACCTTAGTGATACATTTTGGGATAGTACCTAAAGTTTAAAGCAGAAATTGGGGCACTTTTGAAATTTTCATTTTTGACCAAAATCGACAGGTCCGGGGCTTAGGGAATTTCTCATATGCCACAAAACGGTTGAAACTCCTGTTCAAAAATGATGCTCCGAAATCAACTTCTGTCACCTTAGTGATACATTTTGGGATAGTACCTAAAGTTTAAAGCAGAAATTGGGGCACTTTTGAAATTTTCACTTTTGACCAAAATCGACAGGTCCGGGGCTTAGGGAATTTCTCATATGCCACAAAACGATTGAAGCTCCTGTTCAAAAATGATGCTCTGAAATCAACTTCTGTCACCTTAGTGATACATTTTGGGATAGTACCTAAAGTTTAAAGCAGAAATTGGGGCACTTTTGAAATTTTCATTTTTGACCAAAATAGACAGGTCCAGGGCTTAGGGAATTTCTCATATGCCACAAAACGGTTGAAGCTCCTGTTCAAAAATGATGCTCCGAAATCAACTTCTGTCACCTTAGTGATACATTTTGGGATAGTACCTAAAGTTTAAAGCAGAAATTGGGGAACTTTTGAAATTTTCATTTTAGACCAAAATCGACAGGTCCGGGGCTTAGGGAATTTCTCATATGCCACAAAACGGTTGAAGCTCCTGTTCAAAAATGATGCTCCGAAATCAACTTCTGTCACCTTAGTGATACATTTTGGGATAGTACCTAAAGTTTAAAGCAGAAATTGGGGAACTTTTGAAATTTTCATTTTAGACCAAAATCGACAGGTCCGGGGCTTAGGGAATTTCTCATATGCCACAAAACGATTGAAGCTCCTGTTCAAAAATGATGCTCCGAAATCAACTTCTGTCACCTTAGTGATACATTTTGGGATAGTACCTAAAGTTTAAAGCAGAAATTGGGGCACTTTTGAAATTTTCATTTTTGACCAAAATCGACAGGTCCGGGGCTTAGGGAATTTCTCATATGCCACAAAACGGTTGAAGCTCCTGTTCAAAAATGATGCTCCGAAATCAACTTCTGTCACCTTAGTGATACATTTTGGGATAGTACCTAAAGTTTAAAGCAGAAATTGGGGCACTTTTGAAATTTTCATTTTTGACCAAAATCGATAGGTTCGGGACTCATTGAATTTCTCATATGCCACAAAACGATTGAAGCTCCTGTTCAAAAATGATGCTCCAAAATCAACTTCTGTCACCTTAGTGATACATTTTGGGATAGTACCTAAAGTTTAAAGCAGAAATTGGGGCACTTTTGAAATTTTCATTTTTGACCAAAATCGACAGGTCCGGGGCTTAGGAAATTTCTCATATGCCACAAAACGGTTGAAGCTCCTGTTCAAAAATGATGCTCCGAAATCAACTTCTGTCACCTTAGTGATACATTTTGGGATAGTACCTAAAGTTTAAAGCAGAAATTGGGGCACTTTTGAAATTTTCATTTTTGACCAAAATCGACAGGTCCGGGGCTTAGGGAATTTCTCATATGCCACAAAACGGTTGAAGCTCCTGTTCAAAAATGATGCTCCGAAATCAACTTCTGTCACCTTAGTGATACATTTTGGGATAGTACCTAAAGTTTAAAGCAGAAATTGGGGCACTTTTGAAATTTTCACTTTTGACCAAAATCGACAGGTCCGGGGCTTAGGGAATTTCTCATATGCCACAAAACGATTGAAGCTCCTGTTCAAAAATGATGCTCTGAAATCAACTTCTGTCACCTTAGTGATACATTTTGGGATAGTACCTAAAGTTTAAAGCAGAAATTGGGGCACTTTTGAAATTTTCATTTTTGACCAAAATCGACAGGTCCAGGGCTTAGGGAATTTCTCATATGCCACAAAACGGTTGAAGCTCCTGTTCAAAAATGATGCTCCGAAATCAACTTCTGTCACCTTAGTGATACATTTTGGGATAGTGCCTAAAGTTTAAAGCAGAAATTGGGGAACTTTTGAAATTTTCATTTTAGACCAAAATCGACAGGTCCGGGGCTTAGGGAATTTCTCATATGCCACAAAACGGTTGAAGCTCCTGTTCAAAAATGATGCTCCGAAATCAACTTCTGTCACCTTTGTGATACATTTTGATATAGTACCTAAAGTTTAAAGCAGAAATTGGGGCACTTTTGAAATATTCATTTTTGGCCAAAATCGACAGGTCCGGGGCTTAGGGAATTTCTCATATGCCACAAAACGGTTGAAGCTCCTGTTCAAAAATGATGCTCCGAAATCAACTTCTGTCACCTTAGTGATACATTTTGGGATAGTACCTAAAGTTTAAAGCAGAAATTGGGGCACTTTTGAAATTTTCATTTTTGACCAAAATCGACAGGTCCAGGGCTTAGGGAATTTCTCATATGCCACAAAACGGTTGAAGCTCCTGTTCAAAAATGATGCTCCGAAATCAACTTCTGTCACCTTAGTGATACATTTTGGGATAGTACCTAAAGTTTAAAGCAGAAATTGGGGAACTTTTGAAATTTTCATTTTAGACCAAAATCGACAGGTCCGGGGCTTAGGGAATTTCTCATATGCCACAAAACGGTTGAAGCTCCTGTTCAAAAATGATGCTCCGAAATCAACTTCTGTCACCTTAGTGATACATTTTGGGATAGTACCTAAAGTTTTAAAGCAGAAATTGGGGCACTCTTGAAATTTTCATTTTTGACCAAAATCGACAGGTGCTGGGGCTTAGGGAATTTTTCATATGCCACAAAACGGTTGAAGCTCCTGTTCAAAAATGATGCTCCGAAATCAACTTCTGTCACCTTAGTGATACATTTTTGGATAGTACCTAAAGTTTAAAGCAGAAATTGGTGGCACTTTTGAAATTTCATTTTTGACCAAAATCGACAGGTCCTGGGCTTAGGGAATTTCTCATATGCCACAAAACGGTTGAAGCTCATGTTCAAAAATGATGCTCCGAATCAACTTCTGTCTCCTTAGTGATACATTTTGGGATAGTACCTAAAGTTTAAAGCAGAAATTGGGGCACTCTTTGAAATTTTCATTTTTGACCTAAAATCGACAGGTCCGGGGCTTAGGAAATTTCTCATATGCCACAAAACGGTTGAAGCTCCTGTTCAAAAATGATGCTCCGAAATCAACTTCTGTCACCTTAGTGATACATTTTGGGATAGTACCTAAAGTTTAAAGCAGAAATTGGGGGCACTCTTTGAAATTTTCATTTTTGACCAAAATCGACAGGTCCGGGGCTTAGGGAATTTCTCATATGCCACAAAACGGTTTGAAGCTCCTGTTCAAAAATGATGCTCCGAAATCAACTTCTGTCACCTTAGTGATACATTTTGGGATAGTACCTAAAGTTTAAAGCAGAAATTGGGGGCACTTTTGAAAATTTTCATTTTTGACCAAAATCGACAGGTCCGGGGCTTAGGGAATTTCTCATATGCCACAAAACGGTTTGAAGCTCCTGTTCAAAAATGATGCTCCGAAATCAACTTCTGTCACCTTAGTGATACATTTTGGGATAGTACCTAAAGTTTAAAGCAGAAATTGGGGCACTTTTGAAATTTTCATTTTGACCAAAATCGACAGGTCCGGGGCTTAGGGGAATTTCTCATATGCCACAAAACGGTTGAAGCTCCTGTTCAAAAATGATGCTCCGAAATCAACTTCTGTCACACTTAGTGATACATTTTGGGATAGTACCTAAAGTTTAAAGCAGAAATTGGGGGCACTTTTGAAATTTTCATTTTTGACCAAAATCGACAGGTCCGGGGCTTAGGGAATTTCTCATATGCCACAAAACGGTTGAAGCTCCTGTTCAAAAATGATGCTCCAAAATCTAACTTCTGTCACCTTAGTGATACATTTTGGGATTAGTAACTAAAGTTTAAAGCAGAAATTGGGGCACTTTTGAAATTTTCATTTTGACCAAAATCGACAGGGTCCAGGGCTTAGGGAATTTCTCATATGCCACAAAACGGTTGAAGCTCCTGTTCAAAAATGATGCTCCGATATCAACTTCTGTAACCTTAGTGATACATTTTGGGATAGTACCTAAAGTTTTAAAGCAGAAATTGGGGCACTTTTGAAATATTCATTTTTGGCCAAAATCGACAGGGTCCGGGGCTTAAGGAATTTCTCATATGCCACAAAACGGTTGAAGCTCCTGTTCAAAAATGATGCTCGAAATCAACTTCTGTCACCTTAGTGATACATTTTGGGATAGTACCTAAAGTTTAAAGCAGAAATTGGGGCACTCTTGAAATTTTCATTTTTGACCCAAAATCGACAGGTCTGGGGGGCTTAGGGAATTTTTCATATGCCACAAAACGGTTGAAGCTCCTGTTCAAAAATGATGCTCCGAAATCAACTTCTGTCACCTTAGTGATACATTTTGGGATAGTACCTAAAGTTTAAAGCAGAAATTGGGGCACTTTTGAAATTTTCATTTTTGACCAAAATCGACAGGTCCGGGGCTTAGGGAATTTCTCATATGCCACAAAACGGTTGAAGCTCCTGTTCAAAAATGATGCTCCGAAATCAACTTCTGTCACCTTAGTGATACATTTTGGGATAGTACCTAAAGTTTAAAGCAGAAATTGGGGCACTCTTGAAATTTTCATTTTTTGACCAAAATCGACAGGTCTGGGGCTTAGGGAATTTTTCATATGCCACAAAACGGTTGAAGCTCCTGTTCAAAAATGATGCTCCGAAATCAACTTCTGTCACCTTAGTGATACATTTTGGGATAGTACCTAAAGTTTAAAGCAGAAATTGGGGCACTTTGAAATTTTCATTTTTGACCAAAATCGACAGGTCCGGGGCTTAGGGAATTTCTCATATGCCACAAAACGGTTGAAGCTCCTGTTCAAAAATGATGCTCCCGAAATCAACTTCTGTCACCTAGTGATACATTTTGGGATAGTACCTAAAGTTTAAAGCAGAAATTGGGGCACTTTTGAAATTTCATTTTTGACCAAAATCGACAGGTCCTGGGCTTAGGGAATTTCTCATATGCCACAAAACGGTTGAAAGCTCATGTTCAAAAATGATGCTCCGAAATCAACTTCTGTCACCTTAGTGATACATTTTGGGATAGTACCTAAAGTTTAAAGCAGAAATTGGGGCACTTTTGACATTTTCATTTTTGACCAAAATCGACAGGTACGGGGCTTAGGGAATTTCTCATATGCCACAAAACGGTTGAAGCTCCTGTTCAAAAATGATGCTCCAAAATCAACTTCTGTCACCTTAGTGATACATTTTGGGATAGTACCTAAAGTTTAAAGCAGAAATTGGGGCACTTTTGAAATTTTCATTTTTGACCAAAATCGATAGGTTCGGGGCTTATTGAATTTCTCATATGCCACAAAACGATTGAAGCTCCTGTTCAAAAATGATGCTCCAAAATCAACTTCTGTCACCTTAGTGATACATTTTGTGGATAGTACCTAAAGTTTAAAGCAGAAATTGGGGCACTTTTGAAATTTTCATTTTTGACCAAAATCGACAGGTCCGGGGCTTAGGAAATTTCTCATATGCCACAAAACGGTTGAAGCTCCTGTTCAAAAATGATGCTCCGAAATCAACTTCTGTCACCTTAGTGATACATTTTGGGATAGTACCTAAAGTTTAAGCAGAAATTGGGGCACTTTTGAAATTTTCATTTTTGACCAAAATCGACAGGTCCGGGGCTTAGGAAATTTCTCATATGCCACAAAACGGTTGAAGCTCCTGTTCAAAAATGATGCTCCGAAATCAACTTCTGTCACCTTAGTGATACATTTTGGGATAGTACCTAAAGTTTAAAGCAGAAATTGGGGCACTTTTGAAATTTTCATTTTTGACCAAAATCGACAGGTCCGGGGCTTAGGGAATTTCTCATATGCCACAAAACGGTTGAAGCTCCTGTTCAAAAATGATGCTCCGAAATCAACTTCTGTCACCTTAGTGATACATTTTGGGATAGTACCTAAAGTTTAAAGCAGAAATTGGGGCACTTTTGAAATTTTCATTTTTGACCAAAATCGACAGGTCCGGGGCTTAGGGAATTTCTCATATGCCACAAAACGGTTGAAGCTCCTGTTCAAAAATGATGCTCCGAAATCAACTTCTGTCACCTTAGTGATACATTTTGGGATAGTACCTAAAGTTTAAAGCAGAAATTGGGGCACTTTTGAAATTTTCATTTTTGACCAAAATCGACAGGTCCGGGGCTTAGGGAATTTCTCATATGCCACAAAACGGTTGAAGCTCCTGTTCAAAAATGATGCTCCGAAATCAACTTCTGTCACCTTAGTGATACATTTTGGGATAGTACCTAAAGTTTAAAGCAGAAATTGGGGCACTTTTGAAATTTTCATTTTTGACCAAAATCGACAGGTCCGGGGCTTAGGGAATTTCTCATATGCCACAAAACGGTTGAAGCTCCTGTTCAAAAATGATGCTCCAAAATCAACTTCTGTCACCTTAGTGATACATTTTGGGATAGTACCTAAAGTTTAAAGCAGAAATTGGGGCACTTTTGAAATTTTCATTTTTGACCAAAATCGACAGGTCCAGGGCTTAGGGAATTTCTCATATGCCACAAAACGGTTGAAGCTCCTGTTCAAAAATGATGCTCCGAAATCAACTTCTGTCACCTTAGTGATACATTTTGGGATAGTACCTAAAGTTTAAAGCAGAAATTGGGGCACTTTTGAAATATTCATTTTTGGCCAAAATCGACAGGTCCGGGGCTTAAGGAATTTCTCATATGCCACAAAACGGTTGAAGCTCCTGTTCAAAAATGATGCTCCGAAATCAACTTCAGTCACCTTAGTGATACATTTTGGGATAGTACCTAAAGTTTAAAGCAGAAATTGGGGCACTCTTGAAATTTTCATTTTTGACCAAAATCGACAGGTCTGGGGCTTAGGGAATTTTTCATATGCCACAAAACGGTTGAAGCTCCTGTTCAAAAATGATGCTCCGAAATCAACTTCTGTCACCTTAGTGATACATTTTGGGATAGTACCTAAAGTTTAAAGCAGAAATTGGGGCACTTTTGAAATTTTCATTTTTGACCAAAATCGACAGGTCCGGGGCTTAGGGAATTTCTCATATGCCACAAAACGGTTGAAGCTCCTGTTCAAAAATGATGCTCCGAAATCAACTTCTGTCACCTTAGTGATACATTTTGGGATAGTACCTAAAGTTTAAAGCAGAAATTGGGGCACTTTTGAAATTTTCATTTTTGACCAAAATCGACAGGTCCTGGGCTTAGGGAATTTCTCATATGCCACAAAACGGTTGAAGCTCATGTTCAAAAATGATGCTCCGAAATCAACTTCTGTCACCTTAGTGATACATTTTGGGATAGTACCTAAAGTTTAAAGCAGAAATTGGGGCACTTTTGAAATTTTCATTTTTGACCAAAATCGACAGGTCCGGGGCTTAGGAAATTTCTCATATGCCACAAAACGGTTGAAGCTCCTGTTCAAAAATGATGCTCCGAAATCAACTTCTGTCACCTTAGTGATACATTTTGGGATAGTACCTAAAGTTTAAAGCAGAAATTGGGGCACTTTTGAAATTTTCATTTTTGACCAAAATCGACAGGTCCGGGGCTTAGGGAATTTCTCATATGCCACAAAACGGTTGAAGCTCCTGTTCAAAAATGATGCTCCGAAATCAACTTCTGTCACCTTAGTGATACATTTTGGGATAGTACCTAAAGTTTAAAGCAGAAATTGGGGCACTTTTGAAATTTTCATTTTTGACCAAAATCGACAGGTCCGGGGCTTAGGGAATTTCTCATATGCCACAAAACGGTTGAAGCTCCTGTTCAAAAATGATGCTCCGAAATCAACTTCTGTCACCTTAGTGATACATTTTGGGATAGTACCTAAAGTTTAAAGCAGAAATTGGGGCACTTTTGAAATTTTCATTTTTGACCAAAATCGACAGGTCCGGGGCTTAGGGAATTTCTCATATGCCACAAAACGGTTGAAGCTCCTGTTCAAAAATGATGCTCCGAAATCAACTTCTGTCACCTTAGTGATACATTTTGGGATAGTACCTAAAGTTTAAAGCAGAAATTGGGGCACTTTTGACATTTTCATTTTTGACCAAAATCGACAGGTACGGGGCTTAGGGAATTTCTCATATGCCACAAAACGGTTGAAGCTCCTGTTCAAAAATGATGCTCCAAAATCAACTTCTGTCACCTTAGTGATACATTTTGGGATAGTACCTAAAGTTTAAAGCAGAAATTGGGGCACTTTTGAAATTTTCATTTTTGACCAAAATCGATAGGTTCGGGGCTTATTGAATTTCTCATATGCCACAAAACGATTGAAGCTCCTGTTCAAAAATGATGCTCCAAAATCAACTTCTGTCACCTTAGTGATACATTTTGGGATAGTACCTAAAGTTTAAAGCAGAAATTGGGGCACTTTTGAAATTTTCATTTTTGACCAAAATCGACAGGTCCGGGGCTTAGGAAATTTCTCATATGCCACAAAACGGTTGAAGCTCCTGTTCAAAAATGATGCTCCGAAATCAACTTCTGTCACCTTAGTGATACATTTTGGGATAGTACCTAAAGTTTAAAGCAGAAATTGGGGCACTTTTGAAATTTTCATTTTTGACCAAAATCGACAGGTCCGGGGCTTAGGGAATTTCTCATATGCCACAAAACGGTTGAAACTCCTGTTCAAAAATGATGCTCCGAAATCAACTTCTGTCACCTTAGTGATACATTTTGGGATAGTACCTAAAGTTTAAAGCAGAAATTGGGGCACTTTTGAAATTTTCACTTTTGACCAAAATCGACAGGTCCGGGGCTTAGGGAATTTCTCATATGCCACAAAACGATTGAAGCTCCTGTTCAAAAATGATGCTCTGAAATCAACTTCTGTCACCTTAGTGATACATTTTGGGATAGTACCTAAAGTTTAAAGCAGAAATTGGGGCACTTTTGAAATTTTCATTTTTGACCAAAATCGACAGGTCCAGGGCTTAGGGAATTTCTCATATGCCACAAAACGGTTGAAGCTCCTGTTCAAAAATGATGCTCCGAAATCAACTTCTGTCACCTTAGTGATACATTTTGGGATAGTACCTAAAGTTTAAAGCAGAAATTGGGGAACTTTTGAAATTTTCACTTTTGACCAAAATCGACAGGTCCGGGGCTTAGGGAATTTCTCATATGCCACAAAACGATTGAAGCTCCTGTTCAAAAATGATGCTCTGAAATCAACTTCTGTCACCTTAGTGATACATTTTGGGATAGTACCTAAAGTTTAAAGCAGAAATTGGGGCACTTTTGAAATTTTCATTTTTGACCAAAATCGACAGGTCCAGGGCTTAGGGAATTTCTCATATGCCACAAAACGGTTGAAGCTCCTGTTCAAAAATGATGCTCCGAAATCAACTTCTGTCACCTTAGTGATACATTTTGGGATAGTACCTAAAGTTTAAAGCAGAAATTGGGGAACTTTTGAAATTTTCATTTTAGACCAAAATCGACAGGTCCGGGCCTTAGGGAATTTCTCATATGCCACAAAACGGTTGAAGCTCCTGTTCAAAAATGATGCTCCGAAATCAACTTCTGTCACCTTTGTGATACATTTTGATATAGTACCTAAAGTTTAAAGCAGAAATTGGGGCACTTTTGAAATATTCATTTTTGGCCAAAATCGACAGGTCCGGGGCTTAGGGAATTTCTCATATGCCACAAAACGGTTGAAGCTCCTGTTCAAAAATGATGCTCCGAAATCAACTTCTGTCACCTTAGTGATACATTTTGGGATAGTACCTAAAGTTTAAAGCAGAAATTGGGGCACTCTTGAAATTTTCATTTTTGACCAAAATCGACAGGTCTGGGGCTTAGGGAATTTTTCATATGCCACAAAACGGTTGAAGCTCCTGTTCAAAAATGATGCTCCGAAATCAACTTCTGTCACCTTAGTGATACATTTTGGGATAGTACCTAAAGTTTAAAGCAGAAATTGGGGCACTTTTGAAATTTTCATTTTTGACCAAAATCGACAGGTCCGGGGCTTAGGGAATTTCTCATATGCCACAAAACGGTTGAAGCTCCTGTTCAAAAATGATGCTCCGAAATCAACTTCTGTCACCTTAGTGATACATTTTGGGATAGTACCTAAAGTTTAAAGCAGAAATTGGGGCACTTTTGAAATTTTTATTTTTTACCAAAATCGACAGGTCCTGGGCTTAGGGAATTTCTCATATGCCACAAAACGGTTGAAGCTCATGTTCAAAAATGATGCTCCGAAATCAACTTCTGTCACCTTAGTGATACATTTTGGGATAGTACCTAAAGTTTAAAGCAGAAATTGGGGCACTTTTGAAATTTTAATTTTTGACCAAAATCGACAGGTCCGGGGCTTAGGAAATTTCTCATATGCCACAAAACGGTTGAAGCTCCTGTTCAAAAATGATGCTCCGAAATCAACTTCTGTCACCTTAGTGATACATTTTGGGATAGTACCTAAAGTTTAAAGCAGAAATTGGGGCACTTTTGAAATTTTCATTTTTGACCAAAATCGACAGGTCCGGGGCTTAGGGAATTTCTCATATGCCACAAAACGGTTGAAGCTCCTGTTCAAAAATGATGCTCCGAAATCAACTTCTGTCACCTTAGTGATACATTTTGGGATAGTACCTAAAGTTTAAAGCAGAAATTGGGGCACTTTTGAAATATTCATTTTTGGCCAAAATCGACAGGTCCGGGGCTTAGGGAATTTCTCATATGCCACAAAATGGTTGAAGCTCCTGTTCAAAAATGATGCTCCGAAATCAACTTCTGTCACCTTAGTGATACATTTTGGGATAGTACCTAAAGTTTAAAGCAGAAATTGGGGCACTCTTGAAATTTTCATTTTTGACCAAAATCGACAGGTCTGGGGCTTAGGGAATTTTTCATATGCCACAAAACGGTTGAAGCTCCTGTTCAAAAATGATGCTCCGAAATCAACTTCTGTCACCTTAGTGATACATTTTGGGATAGTACCTAAAGTTTAAAGCAGAAATTGGGGCACTTTTGAAATTTTCATTTTTGACCAAAATCGACAGGTCCGGGGCTTAGGGAATTTCTCATATGCCACAAAACGGGTGAAGCTCCTGTTCAAAAATGATGCTCCGAAATCAACTTCTGTCACCTTAGTGATACATTTTGGGATAGTACCTAAAGTTTAAAGCAGAAATTGGGGCACTTTTGAAATTTTCATTTTTGACCAAAATCGACAGGTCCTGGGCTTAGGGAATTTCTCATATGCCACAAAACGGTTGAAGCTCATGTTCAAAAATGATGCTCCGAAATCAACTTCTGTCACCTTAGTGATACATTTTGGGATAGTACCTAAAGTTTAAAGCAGAAATTGGGGCACTTTTGAAATTTTCATTTTTGACCAAAATCAACAGGTCCGGGGCTTAGGAAATTTCTCATATGCCACAAAACGGTTGAAGCTCCTGTTCAAAAATGATGCTCCGAAATCAACTTCTGTCACCTTAGTGATACATTTTGGGATAGTACCTAAAGTTTAAAGCAGAAATTGGGGCACTTTTGAAATTTTCATTTTTGACCAAAATCGACAGGTCCGGGGCTTAGGGAATTTCTCATATGCCACAAAACGGTTGAAGCTCCTGTTCAAAAATGATGCTCCGAAATCAACTTCTGTCACCTTAGTGATACATTTTGGGATAGTACCTAAAGTTTAAAGCAGAAATTGGGGCACTTTTGAAATATTCATTTTTGGCCAAAATCGACAGGTCCGGGGCTTAGGGAATTTCTCATATGCCACAAAATGGTTGAAGCTCCTGTTCAAAAATGATGCTCCGAAATCAACTTCTGTCACCTTAGTGATACATTTTGGGATAGTACCTAAAGTTTAAAGCAGAAATTGGGGCACTCTTGAAATTTTCATTTTTGACCAAAATCGACAGGTCTGGGGCTTAGGGAATTTTTCATATGCCACAAAACGGTTGAAGCTCCTGTTCAATAATGATGCTCCGAAATCAACTTCTGTCACCTTAGTGATACATTTTGGGATAGTACCTAAAGTTTAAAGCAGAAATTGGGGCACTTTTGAAATTTTCATTTTTGACCAAAATCGACAGGTCCGGGGCTTAGGGAATTTCTCATATGCCACAAAACGGTTGAAGCTCCTGTTCAAAAATGATGCTCCGAAATCAACTTCTGTCACCTTAGTGATACATTTTGGGATAGTACCTAAAGTTTAAAGCAGAAATTGGGGCACTTTTGACATTTTCATTTTTGACCAAAATCGACAGGTCCTGGGCTTAGGGAATTTCTCATATGCCACAAAACAGTTGAAGCTCATGTTCAAAAATGATGCTCCGAAATCAACTTCTGTCACCTTAGTGATACATTTTGGGATAGTACCTAAAGTTTAAAGCAGAAATTGGGGCACTTTTGAAATTTTCATTTTTGACCAAAATCGACAGGTCCGGGGCTTAGGAAATTTCTCATATGCCACAAAACGGTTGAAGCTCCTGTTCAAAAATGATGCTCCGAAATCAACTTCTGTCACCTTAGTGATACATTTTGGGATAGTACCTAAAGTTTAAAGCAGAAATTGGGGCACTTTTGAAATTTTCATTTTTGACCAAAATCGACAGGTCCGGGGCTTAGGGAATTTCTCATATGCCACAAAACGGTTGAAGCTCCTGTTCAAAAATGATGCTCCGAAATCAACTTCTGTCACCTTAGTGATACATTTTGGGATAGTACCTAAAGTTTAAAGCAGAAATTGGGGCACTTTTGAAATTTTCATTTTTGACCAAAATCGACAGGTCCGGGGCTTAGGGAATTTCTCATATGCCACAAAACGGTTGAAGCTCCTGTTCAAAAATGATGCTCCGAAATCAACTTCTGTCACCTTAGTGATACATTTTGGGATAGTACCTAAAGTTTAAAGCAGAAATTGGGGCACTTTTGAAATTTTCATTTTTGACCAAAATCGACAGGTCCGGGGCTTAGGGAATTTCTCATATGCCACAAAACGGTTGAAGCTCCTGTTCAAAAATGATGCTCCGAAATCAACTTCTGTCACCTTAGTGATACATTTTGGGATAGTACCTAAAGTTTAAAGCAGAAATTGGGGCACTTTTGAAATTTTCATTTTTGACCAAAATCGACAGGTCCTGGGCTTAGGGAATTTCTCATATGCCACAAAACGGTTGAAGCTCATGTTCAAAAATGATGCTCCGAAATCAACTTCTGTCACCTTAGTGATACATTTTGGGATAGTACCTAAAGTTTAAAGCAGAAATTGGGGCACTTTTGAAATTTTCATTTTTGACCAAAATCGACAGGTCCTGGGCTTAGGGAATTTCTCATATGCCACAAAACGGTTGAAGCTCATGTTCAAAAATGATGCTCCGAAATCAACTTCTGTCACCTTAGTGATACATTTTGGGATAGTACCTAAAGTTTAAAGCAGAAATTGGGGCACTTTTGAAATTTTCATTTTTGACCAAAATCGACAGGTCCGGGGCTTAGGAAATTTCTCATATGCCACAAAACGGTTGAAGCTCCTGTTCAAAAATGATGCTCCGAAATCAACTTCTGTCACCTTAGTGATACATTTTGGGATAGTACCTAAAGTTTAAAGCAGAAATTGGGGCACTTTTGAAATTTTAATTTTTGACCAAAATCGACAGGTCCGGGGCTTAGGGAATTTCTCATATGCCACAAAACGGTTGAAGCTCCTGTTCAAAAATGATGCTCCGAAATCAACTTCTGTCACCTTAGTGATACATTTTGGGATAGTACCTAAAGTTTAAAGCAGAAATTGGGGCACTTTTGAAATTTTCATTTTTGACCAAAATCGACAGGTCCGGGGCTTAGGGAATTTCTCATATGCCACAAAACGGTTGAAGCTCCTGTTCAAAAATGATGCTCCGAAATCAACTTCTGTCACCTTAGTGATACATTTTGGGATAGTACCTAAAGTTTAAAGCAGAAATTGGGGCACTTTTGAAATTTTCATTTTTGACCAAAATCGACAGGTCCGGGGCTTAGGGAATTTCTCATATGCCACAAAACGGTTGAAGCTCCTGTTCAAAAATGATGCTCCGAAATCAACTTCTGTCACCTTAGTGATACATTTTGGGATAGTACCTAAAGTTTAAAGCAGAAATTGGGGCACTTTTGAAATTTTCATTTTTGACCAAAATTGACAGGTCCTGGGCTTAGGGAATTTCTCATATGCCACAAAACGGTTGAAGCTCATGTTCAAAAATGATGCTCCGAAATCAACTTCTGTCACCTTAGTGATACATTTTCGGATAGTACCTAAAGTTTAAAGCAGAAATTGGGGCACTTTTGAAATTTTCATTTTTGACCAAAATCGACAGGTCCGGGGCTTAGGAAATTTATCATATGCCACAAAACGGTTGAAGCTCCTGTTCAAAAATGATGCTCCGAAATCAACTTCTGTCACCTTAGTGATACATTTTGGGATAGTACCTAAAGTTTAAAGCAGAAATTGGGGCACTTTTGAAATTTTCATTTTTGACCAAAATCGACAGGTCCGGGGCTTAGGGAATTTCTCATATGCCACAAAAATGTTGAAGCTCCTGTTCAAAAATGATGCTCCGAAATCAACTTCTGTCACCTTAGTGATACATTTTGGGATAGTACCTAAAGTTTAAAGCAGAAATTGGGGCACTTTTGAAATTTTCACTTTTGACCAAAATCGACAGGTCCGGGGCTTAGGGAATTTCTCATATGCCACAAAACGGTTGAAGCTCCTGTTCAAAAATGATGCTCCAAAATCAACTTCTGTCACCTTAGTGATACATTTTGGGATAGTACCTAAAGTTTAAAGCAGAAATTGGGGCACTTTTGAAATTTTCATTTTTGACCAAAATCGACAGGTCCGGGGCTTAGGGAATTTCTCATATGCCACAAAAATGTTGAAGCTCCTGTTCAAAAATGATGCTCCGAAATCAACTTCTGTCACCTTAGTGATACATTTTGGGATAGTACCTAAAGTTTAAAGCAGAAATTGGGGCACTTTTGAAATTTTCACTTTTGACCAAAATCGACAGGTCCGGGGCTTAGGGAATTTCTCATATGCCACAAAACGGTTGAAGCTCCTGTTCAAAAATGATGCTCCAAAATCAACTTCTGTCACCTTAGTGATACATTTTGGGATAGTACCTAAAATTTAAAGCAGAAATTGGGGCACTTTTGAATTTTCATTTTTGACCAAAATCGACAGGTCCGGGGCTTAGGGAATTTTTCATATGCCACAAAACGGTTGAAGCTCCTGTTCAAAAATGATGCTCCAAAATCAACTTCTGTCACCTTAGTGATACATTTTGGGATAGTACCTAAAGTTTAAAGCAGAAATTGGGGCACTTTTGAAATTTTCATTTTTGACCAAAATCGACAGGTCCGGGGCTTAGGGAATTTCTCATATGCCACAAAACGGTTGAAGCTCCTGTTCAAAAATGATGCTCCGAAATCAACTTCTGTCACCTTAGTGATACATTTTGGGATAGTACCTAAAGTTTAAAGCAGAAATTGGGGCACTTTTGAAATTTTCACTTTTGACCAAAATCGACAGGTCCGGGGCTTAGGGAATTTCTCATATGCCACAAAACGATTGAAGCTCCTGTTCAAAAATGATGCTCTGAAATCAACTTCTGTCACCTTTGTGATACATTTTGGGATAGTACCTAAAGTTTAAAGCAGAAATTGGGGCACTTTTGAAATATTCATTTTTGACCAAAATCGACAGGTCCGGGGCTTAGGGAATTTTTCATATGCCACAAAACGGTTGAAGCTCCTGTTCAAAAATGATGCTCCAAAATCAACTTCTGTCACCTTAGTGATACATTTTGGGATAGTACCTAAAGTTTAAAGCAGAAATTGGGGCACTTTTGAAATTTTCACTTTTGACCAAAATCGACAGGTCCGGGGCTTAGGGAATTTCTCATATGCCACAAAACGGTTGAAGCTCCTGTTCAAAAATGATGCTCCAAAATCAACTTCTGTCACCTTAGTGATACATTTTGGGATAGTACCTAAAATTTAAAGCAGAAATTGGGGCACTTTTGAATTTTCATTTTTGACCAAAATCGACAGGTCCGGGGCTTAGGGAATTTTTCATATGCCACAAAACGGTTGAAGCTCCTGTTCAAAAATGATGCTCCAAAATCAACTTCTGTCACCTTAGTGATACATTTTGGGATAGTACCTAAAGTTTAAAGCAGAAATTGGGGCACTTTTGAAATTTTCATTTTTGACCAAAATCGACAGGTCCGGGGCTTAGGGAATTTCTCATATGCCACAAAACGGTTGAAGCTCCTGTTCAAAAATGATGCTCCGAAATCAACTTCTGTCACCTTAGTGATACATTTTGGGATAGTACCTAAAGTTTAAAGCAGAAATTGGGGCACTTTTGAAATTTTCACTTTTGACCAAAATCGACAGGTCCGGGGCTTAGGGAATTTCTCATATGCCACAAAACGATTGAAGCTCCTGTTCAAAAATGATGCTCTGAAATCAACTTCTGTCACCTTTGTGATACATTTTGGGATAGTACCTAAAGTTTAAAGCAGAAATTGGGGCACTTTTGAAATATTCATTTTTGACCAAAATCGACAGGTCCGGGGCTTAGGGAATTTTTCATATGCCACAAAACGGTTGAAGCTCCTGTTCAAAAATGATGCTCCAAAATCAACTTCTGTCACCTTAGTGATACATTTTGGGATAGTACCTAAAATTTAAAGCAGAAATTGGGGCACTTTTGAATTTTCATTTTTGACCAAAATCGACAGGTCCGGGGCTTAGGGAATTTTTCATATGCCACAAAACTGTTGAAGCTCCTGTTCAAAAATGATGCTCCAAAATCAACTTCTGTCACCTTAGTGATACATTTTGGGATAGTACCTAAAGTTTAAAGCAGAAATTGGGGCACTTTTGAAATTTTCATTTTTGACCAAAATCGACAGGTCCGGGGCTTAGGGAATTTCTCATATGCCACAAAACGGTTGAAGCTCCTGTTCAAAAATGATGCTCCGAAATCAACTTCTGCCACCTTAGTGATACATTTTGGGATAGTACCTAAAGTTTAAAGCAGAAATTGGGGCACTCTTGAAATTTTCATTTTTGACCAAAATCGACAGGTCTGGGGCTTAGGGAATTTTTCATATGCCACAAAACGGTTGAAGCTCCTGTTCAAAAATGATGCTCCGAAATCACTTCTGTCACCTTAGTGATACATTTTGGGATAGTACCTAAAGTTTAAAGCAGAAATTGGGGAACTTTTGAAATTTTCATTTTTGACCAAAATCGACAGGTCCGGGGCTTAGGGAATTTCTCATATGCCACAAAACGGTTGAAGCTCCTGTTCAAAAATGATGCTCCGAAATCAACTTCTGTCACCTTAGTGATACATTTTGGGATAGTACCTAAAGTTTAAAGCAGAAATTGGGGCACTTTTGAAATTTTCACTTTTGACCAAAATCGACAGGTCCGGGGCTTAGGGAATTTCTCATATGCCACAAAACGGTTGAAGCTCCTGTTCAAAAATGATGATCCGAAATCAACTTCTGTCACCTTAGTGATACATTTTGGGATAGTACCTAAAATTTAAAGCAGAAAATGGGGCTCTTTTGAATTTTCATTTTTGACCAAAATCGACAGGTCCGGGGCTTAGGGAATTTTTCATATGCCACAAAACGGTTGAAGCTCCTGTTCAAAAATGATGCTCCAAAATCAACTTCTGTCACCTTAGTGATACATTTTGGGATAGTACCTAAAGTTTAAAGCAGAAATTGGGGCACTTTTGAAATTTTCATTTTTGACCAAAATCGATAGGTTCGGGGCTTAGGGAATTTCTCATATGCCACAAAACGATTGAAGCTCCTGTTCAAAAATGATGCTCCAAAATAAACTTCTGTCACCTTAGTGATACATTTTGGGATAGTACCTAAAGTTTAAAGCAGAAATTGGGGCACTTTTGACATTTTCATTTTTGACCAAAATCGACAGGTCCGGGGCTTAGGGAATTTCTCATATGCCACAAAACGGTTGAAGCTCCTGTTCAAAAATGATGCTCCGAAATCAACTTCTGTCACCTTAGTGATACATTTTGGGATAGTACCTAAAGTTTAAAGCAGAAATTGGGGCACTTTTGAAATATTCATTTTTGGCCAAAATCGACAGGTCCGGGGCTTAGGGAATTTCTCATATGCCACAAAATGGTTGAAGCTCCTGTTCAAAAATGATGCTCCGAAATCAACTTCTGTCACCTTAGTGATACATTTTGGGATAGTACCTAAAGTTTAAAGCAGAAATTGGGGCACTCTTGAAATTTTCATTTTTGACCAAAATCGACAGGTCTGGGGCTTAGGGAATTTTTCATATGCCACAAAACGGTTGAAGCTCCTGTTCAAAAATGATGCTCCGAAATCAACTTCTGTCACCTTAGTGATACATTTTGGGATAGTACCTAAAGTTTAAAGCAGAAATTGGGGCACTTTTGAAATTTTCATTTTTGACCAAAATCGACAGGTCCGGGGCTTAGGGAATTTCTCATATGCCACAAAACGGTTGAAGCTCCTGTTCAAAAATGATGCTCCGAAATCAACTTCTGTCACCTTAGTGATACATTTTGGGATAGTACCTAAAGTTTAAAGCAGAAATTGGGGCACTTTTGAAATTTTCATTTTTGACCAAAATCGACAGGTCCGGGGCTTAGGGAATTTCTCATATGCCACAAAACGGTTGAAGCTCCTGTTCAAAAATGATGCTCCGAAATCAACTTCTGTCACCTTAGTGATACATTTTGGGATAGTACCTAAAGTTTAAAGCAGAAATTGGGGCACTTTTGAAATTTTCATTTTTGACCAAAATCGACAGGTCCTGGGCTTAGGGAATTTCTCATATGCCACAAAACGGTTGAAGCTCATGTTCAAAAATGATGCTCCGAAATCAACTTCTGTCACCTTAGTGATACATTTTGGGATAGTACCTAAAGTTTAAAGCAGAAATTGGGGCACTTTTGAAATTTTCATTTTTGACCAAAATCGACAGGTCCGGGGCTTAGGAAATTTATCATATGCCACAAAACGGTTGAAGCTCCTGTTCAAAAATGATGCTCCGAAATCAACTTCTGTCACCTTAGTGATACATTTTGGGATAGTACCTAAAGTTTAAAGCAGAAATTGGGGCACTTTTGAAATTTTCATTTTTGACCAAAATCGACAGGTCCGGGGCTTAGGGAATTTCTCATATGCCACAAAACGGTTGAAGCTCCTGTTCAAAAATGATGCTCCGAAATCAACTTCTGTCACCTTAGTGATACATTTTGGGATAGTACCTAAAGTTTAAAACAGAAATTGGGGCACTTTTGAAATTTTCACTTTTGACCAAAATCGACAGGTCCGGGGCTTAGGGAATTTCTCATATGCCACAAAACGGTTGAAGCTCCTGTTCAAAAATGATGATCCGAAATCAACTTCTGTCACCTTAGTGATACATTTTGGGATAGTACCTAAAGTTTAAAGCAGAAATTGGGGAACTTTTGAATTTTTTATTTTTGACCAAAATCGACAGGTCCGGGGCTTAGGGAATTTTTCATATGCCACAAAACGGTTGAAGCTCCTGTTCAAAAATGATGCTCCGAAATCAACTTCTGTCACCTTAGTGATACATTTTGGGATAGTACCTAAAGTTTAAAGCAGAAATTGGGGCACTCTTGAAATTTTCATTTTTGACCAAAATCGACAGGTCTGGGGCTTAGGGAATTTTTCATATGCCACAAAACGGTTGAAGCTCCTGTTCAAAAATGATGCTCCGAAATCAACTTCTGTCACCTTAGTGATACATTTTGGGATAGTACCTAAAGTTTAAAGCAGAAATTGGGGCACTTTTGAAATTTTCATTTTTGACCAAAATCGACAGGTCCGGGGCTTAGGGAATTTCTCATATGCCACAAAACGGTTGAAGCTCCTGTTCAAAAATGATGCTCCGAAATCAACTTCTGTCACCTTAGTGATACATTTTGGGATAGTACCTAAAGTTTAAAGCAGAAATTGGGGCACTTTTGAAATATTCATTTTTGGCCAAAATCGACAGGTCCGGGGCTTAGGGAATTTCTCATATGCCACAAAATGGTTGAAGCTCCTGTTCAAAAATGATGCTCCGAAATCAACTTCTGTCACCTTAGTGATACATTTTGGGATAGTACCTAAAGTTTAAAGCAGAAATTGGGGCACTTTTGAAATTTTCACTTTTGACCAAAATCGACAGGTCCGGGGCTTAGGGAATTTCTCATATGCCACAAAACGGTTGAAGCTCCTGTTCAAAAATGATGCTCCGAAATCAACTTCTGTCACCTTAGTGATACATTTTGGGATAGTACCTAAAGTTTAAAGCAGAAATTGGGGCACTTTTGAAATATTCATTTTTGGCCAAAATCGACAGGTCCGGGGCTTAGGGAATTTCTCATATGCCACAAAATGGTTGAAGCTCCTGTTCAAAAATGATGCTCCGAAATCAACTTCTGTCACCTTAGTGATACATTTTGGGATAGTACCTAAAGTTTAAAGCAGAAATTGGGGCACTCTTGAAATTTTCATTTTTGACCAAAATCGACAGGTCTGGGGCTTAGGGAATTTTTCATATGCCACAAAACGGTTGAAGCTCCTGTTCAAAAATGATGCTCCGAAATCAACTTCTGTCACCTTAGTGATACATTTTGGGATAGTACCTAAAGTTTAAAGCAGAAATTGGGGCACTTTTGAAATTTTCATTTTTGACCAAAATCGACAGGTCCGGGGCTTAGGGAATTTCTCATATGCCACAAAACGGTTGAAGCTCCTGTTCAAAAATGATGCTCCGAAATCAACTTCTGTCACCTTAGTGATACATTTTGGGATAGTACCTAAAGTTTAAAGCAGAAATTGGGGCACTTTTGAAATTTTCATTTTTGACCAAAATCGACAGGTCCGGGGCTTAGGGAATTTCTCATATGCCACAAAACGGTTGAAGCTCCTGTTCAAAAATGATGCTCCGAAATCAACTTCTGTCACCTTAGTGATACATTTTGGGATAGTACCTAAAGTTTAAAGCAGAAATTGGGGCACTTTTGAAATTTTCATTTTTGACCAAAATCGACAGGTCCTGGGCTTAGGGAATTTCTCATATGCCACAAAACGGTTGAAGCTCATGTTCAAAAATGATGCTCCGAAATCAACTTCTGTCACCTTAGTGATACATTTTGGGATAGTACCTAAAGTTTAAAGCAGAAATTGGGGCACTTTTGAAATTTTCATTTTTGACCAAAATCGACAGGTCCGGGGCTTAGGAAATTTATCATATGCCACAAAACGGTTGAAGCTCCTGTTCAAAAATGATGCTCCGAAATCAACTTCTGTCACCTTAGTGATACATTTTGGGATAGTACCTAAAGTTTAAAGCAGAAATTGGGGCACTTTTGAAATTTTCATTTTTGACCAAAATCGACAGGTCCGGGGCTTAGGGAATTTCTCATATGCCACAAAACGGTTGAAGCTCCTGTTCAAAAATGATGCTCCGAAATCAACTTCTGTCACCTTAGTGATACATTTTGGGATAGTACCTAAAGTTTAAAACAGAAATTGGGGCACTTTTGAAATTTTCACTTTTGACCAAAATCGACAGGTCCGGGGCTTAGGGAATTTCTCATATGCCACAAAACGGTTGAAGCTCCTGTTCAAAAATGATGATCCGAAATCAACTTCTGTCACCTTAGTGATACATTTTGGGATAGTACCTAAAGTTTAAAGCAGAAATTGGGGAACTTTTGAATTTTTTATTTTTGACCAAAATCGACAGGTCCGGGGCTTAGGGAATTTTTCATATGCCACAAAACGGTTGAAGCTCCTGTTCAAAAATGATGCTCCAAAATCAACTTCTGTCACCTTAGTGATACATTTTGGGATAGTACCTAAAATTTAAAGCAGAAATTGGGGCACTTTTGAATTTTCATTTTTGACCAAAATCGACAGGTCCGGGGCTTAGGGAATTTTTCATATGCCACAAAACGGTTGAAGCTCCTGTTCAAAAATGATGCTCCAAAATCAACTTCTGTCACCTTAGTGATACATTTTGGGATAGTACCTAAAATTTAAAGCAGAAATTGGGGCACTTTTGAAATTTTCATTTTTGACCAAAATCGACAGGTCCGGGGCTTAGGGAATTTCTCATATGCCACAAAACGGTTGAAGCTCCTGTTCAAAAATGATGCTCCGAAATCAACTTCTGTCACCTTAGTGATACATTTTGGGATAGTACCTAAAGTTTAAAGCAGAAATTGGGGCACTTTTGAAATTTTCACTTTTGACCAAAATCGACAGGTCCGGGGCTTAGGGAATTTCTCATATGCCACAAAACGATTGAAGCTCCTGTTCAAAAATGATGCTCTGAAATCAACTTCTGTCACCTTTGTGATACATTTTGGGATAGTACCTAAAGTTTAAAGCAGAAATTGGGGCACTTTTGAAATATTCATTTTTGACCAAAATCGACAGGTCCGGGGCTTAGGGAATTTTTCATATGCCACAAAACGGTTGAAGCTCCTGTTCAAAAATGATGCTCCAAAATCAACTTCTGTCACCTTAGTGATACATTTTGGGATAGTACCTAAAATTTAAAGCAGAAATTGGGGCACTTTTGAATTTTCATTTTTGACCAAAATCGACAGGTCCGGGGCTTAGGGAATTTTTCATATGCCACAAAACGGTTGAAGCTCCTGTTCAAAAATGATGCTCCAAAATCAACTTCTGTCACCTTAGTGATACATTTTGGGATAGTACCTAAAGTTTAAAGCAGAAATTGGGGCACTTTTGAAATTTTCATTTTTGACCAAAATCGACAGGTCCGGGGCTTAGGGAATTTCTCATATGCCACAAAACGGTTGAAGCTCCTGTTCAAAAATGATGCTCCGAAATCAACTTCTGCCACCTTAGTGATACATTTTGGGATAGTACCTAAAGTTTAAAGCAGAAATTGGGGCACTCTTGAAATTTTCATTTTTGACCAAAATCGACAGGTCTGGGGCTTAGGGAATTTTTCATATGCCACAAAACGGTTGAAGCTCCTGTTCAAAAATGATGCTCCGAAATCACTTCTGTCACCTTAGTGATACATTTTGGGATAGTACCTAAAGTTTAAAGCAGAAATTGGGGAACTTTTGAAATTTTCATTTTTGACCAAAATCGACAGGTCCGGGGCTTAGGGAATTTCTCATATGCCACAAAACGGTTGAAGCTCCTGTTCAAAAATGATGCTCCGAAATCAACTTCTGTCACCTTAGTGATACATTTTGGGATAGTACCTAAAGTTTAAAGCAGAAATTGGGGCACTTTTGAAATTTTCACTTTTGACCAAAATCGACAGGTCCGGGGCTTAGGGAATTTCTCATATGCCACAAAACGGTTGAAGCTCCTGTTCAAAAATGATGATCCGAAATCAACTTCTGTCACCTTAGTGATACATTTTGGGATAGTACCTAAAATTTAAAGCAGAAAATGGGGCTCTTTTGAATTTTCATTTTTGACCAAAATCGACAGGTCCGGGGCTTAGGGAATTTTTCATATGCCACAAAACGGTTGAAGCTCCTGTTCAAAAATGATGCTCCAAAATCAACTTCTGTCACCTTAGTGATACATTTTGGGATAGTACCTAAAGTTTAAAGCAGAAATTGGGGCACTTTTGAAATTTTCATTTTTGACCAAAATCGATAGGTTCGGGGCTTAGGGAATTTCTCATATGCCACAAAACGATTGAAGCTCCTGTTCAAAAATGATGCTCCAAAATAAACTTCTGTCACCTTAGTGATACATTTTGGGATAGTACCTAAAGTTTAAAGCAGAAATTGGGGCACTTTTGACATTTTCATTTTTGACCAAAATCGACAGGTCCGGGGCTTAGGGAATTTCTCATATGCCACAAAACGGTTGAAGCTCCTGTTCAAAAATGATGCTCCAAAATCAACTTCTGTCACCTTAGTGATACATTTTGGGATAGTACCTAAAGTTTAAAGCAGAAATTGGGGCACTTTTGAAATTTTCATTTTTGACCAAAATCGATAGGTTCGGGGCTTAGGGAATTTCTCATATGCCACAAAACGATTGAAGCTCCTGTTCAAAAATGATGCTCCAAAATAAACTTCTGTCACCTTAGTGATACATTTTGGGATAGTACCTAAAGTTTAAAGCAGAAATTGGGGCACTTTTGACATTTTCATTTTTGACCAAAATCGACAGGTCCGGGGCTTAGGGAATTTCTCATATGCCACAAAACGGTTGAAGCTCCTGTTCAAAAATGATGCTCCAAAATCAACTTCTGTCACCTTAGTGATACATTTTGGGATAGTACCTAAAGTTTAAAGCAGAAATTGGGGCACTTTTGAAATTTTCATTTTTGACCAAAATCGATAGGTTCGGGGCTTATTGAATTTCTCATATGCCACAAAACGATTGAAGCTCCTGTTCAAAAATGATGCTCCAAAATCAACTTCTGTCACCTTAGTGATACATTTTGGGATAGTACCTAAAGTTTAAAGCAGAAATTGGGGCACTTTTGAAATTTTCATTTTTGACCAAAATCGACAGGTCCGGGGCTTAGGAAATTTCTCATATGCCACAAAACGGTTGAAGCTCCTGTTCAAAAATGATGCTCCGAAATCAACTTCTGTCACCTTAGTGATACATTTTGGGATAGTACCTAAAGTTTAAAGCAGAAATTGGGGCACTTTTGAAATTTTCATTTTTGACCAAAATCGACAGGTCCGGGGCTTAGGGAATTTCTCATATGCCACAAAACGGTTGAAGCTCCTGTTCAAAAATGATGCTCCGAAATCAACTTCTGTCACCTTAGTGATACATTTTGGGATAGTACCTAAAGTTTAAAGCAGAAATTGGGGCACTTTTGAAATTTTCATTTTTGACCAAAATCGACAGGTCCGGGGCTTAGGGAATTTCTCATATGCCAAAAAACGGTTGAAGCTCCTGTTCAAAAATGATGCTCTGAAATCAACTTCTGTCACCTTTGTGATACATTTTGGGATAGTACCTAAAGTTTAAAGCAGAAATTGGGGCACTTTTGAAATATTCATTTTTGACCAAAATCGACAGGTCCGGGGCTTAGGGAATTTTTCATATGCCACAAAACGGTTGAAGCTCCTGTTCAAAAATGATGCTCCGAAATCAACTTCTGTCACCTTAGTGATACATTTTGGGATAGTACCTAAAGTTTAAAGCAGAAATTGGGGCACTTTTGAAATTTTCATTTTTGACCAAAATCGACAGGTCCGGGGCTTAGGGAATTTCTCATATGCCACAAAACGGTTGAAGCTCCTGTTCAAAAATGATGCTCCGAAATCAACTTCTGTCACCTTTGTGATACATTTTGGGATAGTACCTAAAGTTTAAAGCAGAAATTGGGGCACTTTTGAAATATTCATTTTTGACCAAAATCGACAGGTCTGGGGCTTAGGGAATTTTTCATATGCCACAAAACGGTTGAAGCTCCTGTTCAAAAATGATGCTCCAAAATCAACTTCTGTCACCTTTGTGATACATTTTGGGATAGTACCTAAAATTTAAAGCAGAAATTGGGGCACTTTTGAATTTTCATTTTTGACCAAAATCGACAGGTCCGGGGCTTAGGGAATTTTTCATATGCCACAAAACGGTTGAAGCTCCTGTTCAAAAATGATGCTCCAAAATATACTTCTGTCACCTTAGTGATACATTTTGGGATAGTACCTAAAGTTTAAAGCAGAAATTGGGGAACTTTTGAAATTTTCATTTTTGACCAAAATCGACAGGTCCGGGGCTTAGGGAATTTCTCATATGCCACAAAACGGTTGAAGCTCCTGTTCAAAAATGATGCTCCGAAATCAACTTCTGTCACCTTAGTGATACATTTTGGGATAGTACCTAAAGTTTAAAGCAGAAATTGGGGCACTTTTGAAATTTTCACTTTTGACCAAAATCGACAGGTCCGGGGCTTAGGGAATTTCTCATATGCCACAAAACGGTTGAAGCTCCTGTTCAAAAATGATGATCCGAAATCAACTTCTGTCACCTTAGTGATACATTTTGGGATAGTACCTAAAATTTAAAGCAGAAAACGGGGCTCTTTTGAATTTTCATTTTTGACCAAAATCGACAGGTCCGGGGCTTAGGGAATTTTTCATATGCCACAAAACGGTTGAAGCTCCTGTTCAAAAATGATGCTCCAAAATCAACTTCTGTCACCTTAGTGATACATTTTGGGATAGTACCTAAAGTTTAAAGCAGAAATTGGGGCACTTTTGAAATTTTCATTTTTGACCAAAATCGATAGGTTCGGGGCTTAGGGAATTTCTCATATGCCACAAAACGATTGAAGCTCCTGTTCAAAAATGATGCTCCAAAATAAACTTCTGTCACCTTAGTGATACATTTTGGGATAGTACCTAAAGTTTAAAGCAGAAATTGGGGCACTTTTGACATTTTCATTTTTGACCAAAATCGACAGGTCCGGGGCTTAGGGAATTTCTCATATGCCACAAAACGGTTGAAGCTCCTGTTCAAAAATGATGCTCCAAAATCAACTTCTGTCACCTTAGTGATACATTTTGGGATAGTACCTAAAGTTTAAAGCAGAAATTGGGGCACTTTTGAAATTTTCATTTTTGACCAAAATCGATAAGTTCGGGGCTTATTGAATTTCTCATATGCCACAAAACGATTGAAGCTCCTGTTCAAAAATGATGCTCCAAAATCAACTTCTGTCACCTTAGTGATACATTTTGGGATAGTACCTAAAGTTTAAAGCAGAAATTGGGGCACTTTTGAAATTTTCATTTTTGACCAAAATCGACAGGTCCGGGGCTTAGGAAATTTCTCATATGCCACAAAACGGTTGAAGCTCCTGTTCAAAAATGATGCTCCGAAATCAACTTCTGTCACCTTAGTGATACATTTTGGGATAGTACCTAAAGTTTAAAGCAGAAATTGGGGCACTTTTGAAATTTTCATTTTTGACCAAAATCGACAGGTCCGGGGCTTAGGGAATTTCTCATATGCCACAAAACGGTTGAAGCTCCTGTTCAAAAATGATGCTCCGAAATCAACTTCTGTCACCTTAGTGATACATTTTGGGATAGTACCTAAAGTTTAAAGCAGAAATTGGGGCACTTTTGAAATTTTCATTTTTGACCAAAATCGACAGGTCCGGGGCTTAGGGAATTTCTCATATGCCACAAAACGGTTGAAGCTCCTGTTCAAAAATGATGCTCCGAAATCAACTTCTGTCACCTTAGTGATACATTTTGGGATAGTACCTAAAGTTTAAAGCAGAAATTGGGGAACTTTTGAAATTTTCATTTTTGACCAAAATCGACAGGTCCGGGGCTTAGGGAATTTCTCATATGCCAAAAAACGGTTGAAGCTCCTGTTCAAAAATGATGCTCTGAAATCAACTTCTGTCACCTTTGTGATACATTTTGGGATAGTACCTAAAGTTTAAAGCAGAAATTGGGGCACTTTTGAAATATTCATTTTTGACCAAAATCGACAGGTCCGGGGCTTAGGGAATTTTTCATATGCCACAAAACGGTTGAAGCTCCTGTTCAAAAATGATGCTCCAAAATATACTTCTGTCACCTTAGTGATACATTTTGGGATAGTACCTAAAGTTTAAAGCAGAAATTGGGGCACTTTTGAAATTTTCATTTTTGACCAAAATCGACAGGTCCGGGGCTTAGGGAATTTCTCATATGCCACAAAACGGTTGAAGCTCCTGTTCAAAAATGATGCTCTGAAATCAACTTCTGTCACCTTTGTGATACATTTTGGGATAGTACCTAAAGTTTAAAGCAGAAATTGGGGCACTTTTGAAATATTCATTTTTGACCAAAATCGACAGGTCCGGGGCTTAGGGAATTTTTCATATGCCACAAAACGGTTGAAGCTCCTGTTCAAAAATGATGCTCCAAAATATACTTCTGTCACCTTAGTGATACATTTTGGGATAGTACCTAAAGTTTAAAGCAGAAATTGGGGCACTTTTGAAATTTTCATTTTTGACCAAAATCGACAGGTCCGGGGCTTAGGGAATTTCTCATATGCCACAAAACGGTTGAAGCTCCTGTTCAAAAATGATGCTCGGAAATCAACTTCTGTCACCTTAGTGATACATTTTGGGATAGTACCTAAAGTTTAAAGCAGAAATTGGGGAACTTTTGAAATTTTCATTTTTGACCAAAATCGACAGGTCCGGGGCTTAGGGAATTTCTCATATGCCAAAAAACGGTTGAAGCTCCTGTTCAAAAATGATGCTCTGAAATCAACTTCTGTCACCTTTGTGATACATTTTGGGATAGTACCTAAAGTTTAAAGCAGAAATTGGGGCACTTTTGAAATATTCATTTTTGACCAAAATCGACAGGTCCGGGGCTTAGGGAATTTTTCATATGCCACAAAACGGTTGAAGCTCCTGTTCAAAAATGATGCTCCAAAATATACTTCTGTCACCTTAGTGATACATTTTGGGATAGTACCTAAAGTTTAAAGCAGAAATTGGGGCACTTTTGAAATTTTCATTTTTGACCAAAATCGACAGGTCCGGGGCTTAGGGAATTTCTCATATGCCACAAAACGGTTGAAGCTCCTGTTCAAAAATGATGCTCGGAAATCAACTTCTGTCACCTTAGTGATACATTTTGGGATAGTACCTAAAGTTTAAAGCAGAAATTGGGGAACTTTTGAAATTTTCATTTTTGACCAAAATCGACAGGTCCGGGGCTTAGGGAATTTCTCATATGCCACAAAACGGTTGAAGCTCCTGTTCAAAAATGATGCTCTGAAATCAACTTCTGTCACCTTTGTGATACATTTTGGGATAGTACCTAAAGTTTAAAGCAGAAATTGGGGCACTTTTGAAATATTCATTTTTGACCAAAATCGACAGGTCCGGGGCTTAGGGAATTTTTCATATGCCACAAAACGGTTGAAGCTCCTGTTCAAAAATGATGCTCCAAAATCAACTTCTGTCACCTTTGTGATACATTTTGGGATAGTACCTAAAATTTAAAGCAGAAATTGGGGCACTTTTGAATTTTCATTTTTGACCAAAATCGACAGGTCCGGGGCTTAGGGAATTTTTCATATGCCACAAAACGGTTGAAGCTCCTGTTCAAAAATGATGCTCCAAAATATACTTCTGTCACCTTTGTGATACATTTTGGGATAGTACCTAAAGTTTAAAGCAGAAATTGGGGCACTTTTGAAATATTCATTTTTGACCAAAATCGACAGGTCCGGGGCTTAGGGAATTTCTCATATGCCACAAAACGGTTGAAGCTCCTGTTCAAAAATGATGCTCCGAAATCAACTTCTGTCACCTTAGTGATACATTTTGGGATAGTACCTAAAGTATAAAGCAGAAATTGGGGCACTCTTGAAATTTTCATTTTTGACCAAAATCGACAGGTCTGGGGCTTAGGGAATTTTTCATATGCCACAAAACGGTTGAAGCTCCTGTTCAAAAATGATGCTCCGAAATCAACTTCTGTCACCTTAGTGATACATTTTGGGATAGTACCTAAAGTATAAAGCAGAAATTGGGGCACTCTTGAAATTTTCATTTTTGACCAAAATCGACAGGTCCGGGGCTTAGGGAATTTCTCATATGCCACAAAACGATTGAAGCTCCTGTTCAAAAATGATGCTCTGAAATCAACTTCTGTCACCTTAGTGATACATTTTGGGATAGTACCTAAAGTTTAAAGCAGAAATTGGGGCACTTTTGAAATTTTCATTTTTGACCAAAATCGACAGGTCCGGGGCTTAGGGAATTTCTCATATGCCAGAAAAACGGTTGAAGCTCCTGTTCAAAAATGATGCTCCGAAATCAACTTCTGTCACCTTAGTGATACATTTTGGGATAGTACCTAAAGTTTAAAGCAGAAATTGGGGAACTTTTGAAATTTTCATTTTTGACCAAAATCGACAGGTCCGGGGCTTAGGGAATTTCTCATATGCCACAAAACGGTTGAAGCTCCTGTTCAAAAATGATGCTCTGAAATCAACTTCTGTCACCTTTGTGATACATTTTGGGATAGTACCTAAAGTTTAAAGCAGAAATTGGGGCACTTTTGAAATTTTCATTTTTGACCAAAATCGACAGGTCCGGGGCTTAGGGAATTTCTCATATGCCACAAAACGGTTGAAGCTCCTGTTCAAAAATGATGCTCCGAAATCAACTTCTGTCACCTTAGTGATACATTTTGGGATAGTACCTAAAGTTTAAAGCAGAAATTGGGGCACTTTTGAAATTTTCATTTTTGACCAAAATCGACAGGTCCGGGGCTTAGGGAATTTCTCATATGCCACAAAACGGTTGAAGCTCCTGTTCAAAAATGATGCTCCGAAATCAACTTCTGTCACCTTAGTGATACATTTTGGGATAGTACCTAAAGTTTAAAGCAGAAATTGGGGCACTTTTGAAATTTTCACTTTTGACCAAAATCGACAGGTCCGGGGCTTAGGGAATTTCTCATATGCCACAAAACGATTGAAGCTCCTGTTCAAAAATGATGCTCTGAAATCAACTTCTGTCACCTTTGTGATACATTTTGGGATAGTACCTAAAGTTTAAAGCAGAAATTGGGGCACTTTTGAAATATTCATTTTTGACCAAAATCGACAGGTCCGGGGCTTAGGGAATTTTTCATATGCCACAAAACGGTTGAAGCTCCTGTTCAAAAATGATGCTCCAAAATCAACTTCTGTCACCTTAGTGATACATTTTGGGATAGTACCTAAAATTTAAAGCAGAAATTGGGGCACTTTTGAATTTTCATTTTTGACCAAAATCGACAGGTCCGGGGCTTAGGGAATTTTTCATATGCCACAAAACGGTTGAAGCTCCTGTTCAAAAATGATGCTCCAAAATAAACTTCTGACACCTTAGTGATACATTTTGGGATAGTACCTAAAGTTTAAAGCAGAAATTGGGGCACTTTTAAAATTTTCATTTTTGACCAAAATCGACAGGTCCGGGGCTTAGGGAATTTCTCATATGCCACAAAACGGTTGAAGCTCCTGTTCAAAAATGATGCTCCGAAATCAACTTCTGTCACCTTAGTGATACATTTTGGGATAGTACCTAAAGTTTAAAGCAGAAATTGGGGCACTTTTGAAATTTTCATTTTTGACCAAAATCGATAGGTTCGGGGCTTATTGAATTTCTCATATGCCACAAAACGATTGAAGCTCCTGTTCAAAAATGATGCTCCAAAATCAACTTCTGTCACCTTAGTGATACATTTTGGGATAGTACCTAAAGTTTAAAGCAGAAATTGGGGCACTTTTGAAATTTTCATTTTTGACCAAAATCGACAGGTCCGGGGCTTAGGAAATTTCTCATATGCCACAAAACGGTTGAAGCTCCTGTTCAAAAATGATGCTCCGAAATCAACTTCTGTCACCTTAGTGATACATTTTGGGATAGTACCTAAAGTTTAAAGCAGAAATTGGGGCACTTTTGAAATTTTCATTTTTGACCAAAATCGACAGGTCCGGGGCTTAGGGAATTTCTCATATGCCACAAAACGGTTGAAGCTCCTGTTCAAAAATGATGCTCCGAAATCAACTTCTGTCACCTTAGTGATACATTTTGGGATAGTACCTAAAGTTTAAAGCAGAAATTGGGGCACTTTTGAAATTTTCATTTTTGACCAAAATCGACAGGTCCGGGGCTTAGGGAATTTCTCATATGCCACAAAACGGTTGAAGCTCCTGTTCAAAAATGATGCTCCGAAATCAACTTCTGTCACCTTAGTGATACATTTTGGGATAGTACCTAAAGTTTAAAGCAGAAATTGGGGAACTTTTGAAATTTTCATTTTTGACCAAAATCGACAGGTCCGGGGCTTAGGGAATTTCTCATATGCCAAAAAACAGTTGAAGCTCCTGTTCAAAAATGATGCTCTGAAATCAACTTCTGTCACCTTTGTGATACATTTTGGGATAGTACCTAAAGTTTAAAGCAGAAATTGGGGCACTTTTGAAATATTCATTTTTGACCAAAATCGACAGGTCCGGGGCTTAGGGAATTTTTCATATGCCACAAAACGGTTGAAGCTCCTGTTCAAAAATGATGCTCCAAAATATACTTCTGTCACCTTAGTGATACATTTTGGGATAGTACCTAAAGTTTAAAGCAGAAATTGGGGCACTTTTGAAATTTTCATTTTTGACCAAAATCGACAGGTCCGGGGCTTAGGGAATTTCTCATATGCCACAAAACGGTTGAAGCTCCTGTTCAAAAATGATGCTCCGAAATCAACTTCTGTCACCTTAGTGATACATTTTGGGATAGTACCTAAAGTTTAAAGCAGAAATTGGGGAACTTTTGAAATTTTCATTTTTGACCAAAATCGACAGGTCCGGGGCTTAGGGAATTTCTCATATGCCACAAAACGGTTGAAGCTCCTGTTCAAAAATGATGCTCTGAAATCAACTTCTGTCACCTTTGTGATACATTTTGGGATAGTACCTAAAGTTTAAAGCAGAAATTGGGGCACTTTTGAAATATTCATTTTTGACCAAAATCGACAGGTCCGGGGCTTAGGGAATTTTTCATATGCCACAAAACGGTTGAAGCTCCTGTTCAAAAATGATGCTCCAAAATCAACTTCTGTCACCTTTGTGATACATTTTGGGATAGTACCTAAAATTTAAAGCAGAAATTGGGGCACTTTTGAATTTTCATTTTTGACCAAAATCGACAGGTCCGGGGCTTAGGGAATTTTTCATATGCCACAAAACGGTTGAAGCTCCTGTTCAAAAATGATGCTCCAAAATATACTTCTGTCACCTTTGTGATACATTTTGGGATAGTACCTAAAGTTTAAAGCAGAAATTGGGGCACTTTTGAAATATTCATTTTTGACCAAAATCGACAGGTCCGGGGCTTAGGGAATTTCTCATATGCCACAAAACGGTTGAAGCTCCTGTTCAAAAATGATGCTCCGAAATCAACTTCTGTCACCTTAGTGATACATTTTGGGATAGTACCTAAAGTATAAAGCAGAAATTGGGGCACTCTTGAAATTTTCATTTTTGACCAAAATCGACAGGTCTGGGGCTTAGGGAATTTTTCATATGCCACAAAACGGTTGAAGCTCCTGTTCAAAAATGATGCTCCGAAATCAACTTCTGTCACCTTAGTGATACATTTTGGGATAGTACCTAAAGTATAAAGCAGAAATTGGGGCACTCTTGAAATTTTCATTTTTGACCAAAATCGACAGGTCCGGGGCTTAGGGAATTTCTCATATGCCACAAAACGATTGAAGCTCCTGTTCAAAAATGATGCTCTGAAATCAACTTCTGTCACCTTAGTGATACATTTTGGGATAGTACCTAAAGTTTAAAGCAGAAATTGGGGCACTTTTGAAATTTTCATTTTTGACCAAAATCGACAGGTCCGGGGCTTAGGGAATTTCTCATATGCCAGAAAAACGGTTGAAGCTCCTGTTCAAAAATGATGCTCCGAAATCAACTTCTGTCACCTTAGTGATACATTTTGGGATAGTACCTAAAGTTTAAAGCAGAAATTGGGGAACTTTTGAAATTTTCATTTTTGACCAAAATCGACAGGTCCGGGGCTTAGGGAATTTCTCATATGCCACAAAACGGTTGAAGCTCCTGTTCAAAAATGATGCTCTGAAATCAACTTCTGTCACCTTTGTGATACATTTTGGGATAGTACCTAAAGTTTAAAGCAGAAATTGGGGCACTTTTGAAATTTTCATTTTTGACCAAAATCGACAGGTCCGGGGCTTAGGGAATTTCTCATATGCCACAAAACGGTTGAAGCTCCTGTTCAAAAATGATGCTCCGAAATCAACTTCTGTCACCTTAGTGATACATTTTGGGATAGTACCTAAAGTTTAAAGCAGAAATTGGGGCACTTTTGAAATTTTCACTTTTGACCAAAATCGACAGGTCCGGGGCTTAGGGAATTTCTCATATGCCACAAAACGGTTGAAGCTCCTGTTCAAAAATGATGCTCTGAAATCAACTTCTGTCACCTTTGTGATACATTTTGGGATAGTACCTAAAGTTTAAAGCAGAAATTGGGGCACTTTTGAAATTTTCATTTTTGACCAAAATCGACAGGTCCGGGGCTTAGGGAATTTCTCATATGCCACAAAACGGTTGAAGCTCCTGTTCAAAAATGATGCTCCGAAATCAACTTCTGTCACCTTAGTGATACATTTTGGGATAGTACCTAAAGTTTAAAGCAGAAATTGGGGCACTTTTGAAATTTTCATTTTTGACCAAAATCGACAGGTCCGGGGCTTAGGGAATTTCTCATATGCCACAAAACGGTTGAAGCTCCTGTTCAAAAATGATGCTCCGAAATCAACTTCTGTCACCTTAGTGATACATTTTGGGATAGTACCTAAAGTTTAAAGCAGAAATTGGGGCACTTTTGAAATTTTCACTTTTGACCAAAATCGACAGGTCCGGGGCTTAGGGAATTTCTCATATGCCACAAAACGATTGAAGCTCCTGTTCAAAAATGATGCTCTGAAATCAACTTCTGTCACCTTTGTGATACATTTTGGGATAGTACCTAAAGTTTAAAGCAGAAATTGGGGCACTTTTGAAATATTCATTTTTGACCAAAATCGACAGGTCCGGGGCTTAGGGAATTTTTCATATGCCACAAAACGGTTGAAGCTCCTGTTCAAAAATGATGCTCCGAAATCAACTTCTGTCACCTTAGTGATACATTTTGGGATAGTACCTAAAGTTTAAAGCAGAAATTGGGGCACTCTTGAAATTTTCATTTTTGACCAAAATCGACAGGTCTGGGGCTTAGGGAATTTTTCATATGCCACAAAACGGTTGAAGCTCCTGTTCAAAAATGATGCTCCGAAATCACTTCTGTCACCTTAGTGATACATTTTGGGATAGTACCTAAAGTTTAAAGCAGAAATTGGGGAACTTTTGAAATTTTCATTTTTGACCAAAATCGACAGGTCCGGGGCTTAGGGAATTTTTCATATGCCACAAAACGGTTGAAGCTCCTGTTCAAAAATGATGCTCCAAAATAAACTTCTGTCACCTTAGTGATACATTTTGGGATAGTACCTAAAGTTTAAAGCAGAAATTGGGGCACTTTTGACATTTTCATTTTTGACCAAAATCGATAGGTTCGGGGCTTATTGAATTTCTCATATGCCACAAAACGATTGAAGCTCCTGTTCAAAAATGATGCTCCAAATCAACTTCTGTCACCTTAGTGATACATTTTGGGATAGTACCTAAAGTTTAAAGCAGAAATTGGGGCACTTTTGAAATTTTCATTTTTGACCAAAATTGACAGGTCCGGGGCTTAGGAAATTTCTCATATGCCACAAAACGGTTGAAGCTCCTGTTCAAAAATGATGCTCCGAAATCAACTTCTGTCACCTTAGTGATACATTTTGGGATAGTACCTAAAGTTTAAAGCAGAAATTGGGGCACTTTTGAAATTTTCATTTTTGACCAAAATCGACAGGTCCGGGGCTTAGGGAATTTCTCATATGCCACAAAACGGTTGAAGCTCCTGTTCAAAAATGATGCTCCGAAATCAACTTCTGTCACCTTAGTGATACATTTTGGGATAGTACCTAAAGTTTAAAGCAGAAATTGGGGAACTTTTGAAATTTTCATTTTTGACCAAAATCGAGAGGTCCGGGGCTTAGGGAATTTCTCATATGCCACAAAACGGTTGAAGCTCCTGTTCAAAAATGATGCTCTGAAATCAACTTCTGTCACCTTTGTGATACATTTTGGGATAGTACCTAAAGTTTAAAGCAGAAATTGGGGCACTTTTGAAATATTCATTTTTGACCAAAATCGACAGGTCCGGGGCTTAGGGAATTTTTCATATGCCACAAAACGGTTGAAGCTCCTGTTCAAAAATGATGCTCTGAAATCAACTTCTGTCACCTTTGTGATACATTTTGGGATAGTACCTAAAGTTTAAAGCAGAAATTGGGGCACTTTTGAAATATTCATTTTTGACCAAAATCGACAGGTCCGGGGCTTAGGGAATTTCTCATATGCCACAAAACGGTTGAAGCTCCTGTTCAAAAATGATGCTCCGAAATCAACTTCTGTCACCTTAGTGATACATTTTGGGATAGTACCTAAAGTTTAAAGCAGAAATTGGGGCACTTTTGAATTTTTTATTTTTGACCAAAATCGACAGGTCCGGGGCTTAGGGAATTTTTCATATGCCACAAAACGGTTGAAGCTCCTGTTCAAAAATGATGCTCCAAAATCAACTTCTGTCACCTTAGTGATACATTTTGGGATAGTACCTTAAATTTAAAGCAGAAATTGGGGCACTTTTGAATTTTCATTTTTGACCAAAATCGACAGGTCCGGGGCTTAGGGAATTTTTCATATGCCACAAAACGGTTGAAGCTCCTGTTCAAAAATGATGCTCCAAAATCAACTTCTGTCACCTTAGTGATACATTTTGGGATAGTACCTAAAGTTTAAAGCAGAAATTGGGGCACTTTTGAAATTTTCATTTTTGACCAAAATCGACAGGTCCGGGGCTTAGGAAATTTCTCATATGCCACAAAACGGTTGAAGCTCCTGTTCAAAAATGATGCTCCGAAATCAACTTCTGTCACCTTAGTGATACATTTTGGGATAGTACCTAAAGTTTAAAGCAGAAATTGGGGCACTTTTGAAATTTTCATTTTTGACCAAAATCGACAGGTCCGGGGCTTAGGGAATTTCTCATATGCCACAAAACGGTTGAAGCTCCTGTTCAAAAATGATGCTCCGAAATCAACTTCTGTCACCTTAGTGATACATTTTGGGATAGTACCTAAAGTTTAAAGCAGAAATTGGGGAACTTTTGAAATTTTCATTTTTGACCAAAATCGACAGGTCCGGGGCTTAGGGAATTTCTCATATGCCACAAAACGGTTGAAGCTCCTGTTCAAAAATGATGCTCCAAATCAACTTCTGTCACCTTAGTGATACATTTTGGGATAGTACCTAAAGTTTAAAGCAGAAATTGGGGCACTTTTGAAATTTTCATTTTTGACCAAAATCGACAGGTCCGGGGCTTAGGAAATTTCTCATATGCCACAAAACGGTTGAAGCTCCTGTTCAAAAATGATGCTCCGAAATCAACTTCTGTCACCTTAGTGATACATTTTGGGATAGTACCTAAAGTTTAAAGCAGAAATTGGGGCACTTTTGAAATTTTCATTTTTGACCAAAATCGACAGGTCCGGGGCTTAGGGAATTTCTCATATGCCACAAAACGGTTGAAGCTCCTGTTCAAAAATGATGCTCCGAAATCAACTTCTGTCACCTTAGTGATACATTTTGGGATAGTACCTAAAGTTTAAAGCAGAAATTGGGGAACTTTTGAAATTTTCGTTTTTGACCAAAATCGACAGGTCCGGGGCTTAGGGAATTTCTCATATGCCACAAAACGGTTGAAGCTCCTGTTCAAAAATGATGCTCTGAAATCAACTTCTGTCACCTTTGTGATACATTTTGGGATAGTACCTAAAGTTTAAAGCAGAAATTGGGGCACTTTTGAAATATTCATTTTTGACCAAAATCGACAGGTCCGGGGCTTAGGGAATTTTTCATATGCCACAAAACGGTTGAAGCTCCTGTTCAAAAATGATGCTCTGAAATCAACTTCTGTCACCTTTGTGATACATTTTGGGATAGTACCTAAAGTTTAAAGCAGAAATTGGGGCACTTTTGAAATATTCATTTTTGACCAAAATCGACAGGTCCGGGGCTTAGGGAATTTCTCATATGCCACAAAACGGTTGAAGCTCCTGTTCAAAAATGATGCTCCGAAATCAACTTCTGTCACCTTAGTGATACATTTTGGGATAGTACCTAAAGTTTAAAGCAGAAATTGGGGCACTTTTGAATTTTTTATTTTTGACCAAAATCGACAGGTCCGGGGCTTAGGGAATTTTTCATATGCCACAAAACGGTTGAAGCTCCTGTTCAAAAATGATGCTCCAAAATCAACTTCTGTCACCTTAGTGATACATTTTGGGATAGTACCTTAAATTTAAAGCAGAAATTGGGGCACTTTTGAATTTTCATTTTTGACCAAAATCGACAGGTCCGGGGCTTAGGGAATTTTTCATATGCCACAAAACGGTTGAAGCTCCTGTTCAAAAATGATGCTCCAAAATCAACTTCTGTCACCTTAGTGATACATTTTGGGATAGTACCTAAAGTTTAAAGCAGAAATTGGGGCACTTTTGAAATTTTCATTTTTGACCAAAATCGACAGGTCCGGGGCTTAGGGAATTTCTCATATGCCACAAAACGGTTGAAGCTCCTGTTCAAAAATGATGCTCCGAAATCAACTTCTGTCACCTTAGTGATACATTTTGGGATAGTACCTAAAGTTTAAAGCAGAAATTGGGGAACTTTTGAAATTTTCATTTTTGACCAAAATCGACAGGTCCGGGGCTTAGGGAATTTCTCATATGCCACAAAACGGTTGAAGCTCCTGTTCAAAAATGATGCTCTGAAATCAACTTCTGTCACCTTTGTGATACATTTTGGGATAGTACCTAAAGTTTAAAGCAGAAATTGGGGCACTTTTGAAATATTCATTTTTGACCAAAATCGACAGGTCCGGGGCTTAGGAAATTTCTCATATGCCACAAAACGGTTGAAGCTCCTGTTCAAAAATGATGCTCCGAAATCAACTTCTGTCACCTTAGTGATACATTTTGGGATAGTACCTAAAGTTTAAAGCAGAAATTGGGGCACTTTTGAAATTTTCATTTTTGACCAAAATCGACAGGTCCGGGGCTTAGGGAATTTCTCATATGCCACAAAACGGTTGAAGCTCCTGTTCAAAAATGATGCTCCGAAATCAACTTCTGTCACCTTAGTGATACATTTTGGGATAGTACCTAAAGTTTAAAGCAGAAATTGGGGAACTTTTGAAATTTTCATTTTTGACCAAAATCGACAGGTCCGGGGCTTAGGGAATTTCTCATATGCCACAAAACGGTTGAAGCTCCTGTTCAAAAATGATGCTCTGAAATCAACTTCTGTCACCTTTGTGATACATTTTGGGATAGTACCTAAAGTTTAAAGCAGAAATTGGGGCACTTTTGAAATATTCATTTTTGACCAAAATCGACAGGTCCGGGGCTTAGGGAATTTTTCATATGCCACAAAACGGTTGAAGCTCCTGTTCAAAAATGATGCTCTGAAATCAACTTCTGTCACCTTTGTGATACATTTTGGGATAGTACCTAAAGTTTAAAGCAGAAATTGGGGCACTTTTGAAATATTCATTTTTGACCAAAATCGACAGGTCCGGGGCTTAGGGAATTTCTCATATGCCACAAAACGGTTGAAGCTCCTGTTCAAAAATGATGCTCCGAAATCAACTTCTGTCACCTTAGTGATACATTTTGGGATAGTACCTAAAGTTTAAAGCAGAAATTGGGGCACTTTTGAATTTTTTATTTTTGACCAAAATCGACAGGTCCGGGGCTTAGGGAATTTTTCATATGCCACAAAACGGTTGAAGCTCCTGTTCAAAAATGATGCTCCAAAATCAACTTCTGTCACCTTAGTGATACATTTTGGGATAGTACCTTAAATTTAAAGCAGAAATTGGGGCACTTTTGAATTTTCATTTTTGACCAAAATCGACAGGTCCGGGGCTTAGGGAATTTTTCATATGCCACAAAACGGTTGAAGCTCCTGTTCAAAAATGATGCTCCAAAATCAACTTCTGTCACCTTAGTGATACATTTTGGGATAGTACCTAAAATTTAAAGCAGAAATTGGGGCACTTTTGAATTTTCATTTTTGACCAAAATCGACAGGTCCGGGGCTTAGGGAATTTTTCATATGCCACAAAACGGTTGAAGCTCCTGTTCAAAAATGATGCTCCAAAATCAACTTCTGTCACCTTAGTGATACATTTTGGGATAGTACCTAAAGTTTAAAGCAGAAATTGGGGCACTTTTGAAATTTTCATTTTTGACCAAAATCGACAGGTCCGGGGCTTAGGGAATTTCTCATATGCCACAAAACGGTTGAAGCTCCTGTTCAAAAATGATGCTCCGAAATCAACTTCTGTCACCTTAGTGATACATTTTGGGATAGTACCTAAAGTTTAAAGCAGAAATTGGGGCACTTTTGAAATTTTCACTTTTGACCAAAATCGACAGGTCCGGGGCTTAGGGAATTTCTCATATGCCACAAAACGATTGAAGCTCCTGTTCAAAAATGATGCTCTGAAATCAACTTCTGTCACCTTTGTGATACATTTTGGGATAGTACCTAAAGTTTAAAGCAGAAATTGGGGCACTTTTGAAATATTCATTTTTGACCAAAATCGACAGGTCCGGGGCTTAGGGAATTTTTCATATGCCACAAAACGGTTGAAGCTCCTGTTCAAAAATGATGCTCCAAAATCAACTTCTGTCACCTTAGTGATACATTTTTGGATAGTACCTAAAATTTAAAGCAGAAATTGGGGCACTTTTGAATTTTCATTTTTGACCAAAATCGACAGGTCCGGGGCTTAGGGAATTTTTCATATGCCACAAAACGGTTGAAGCTCCTGTTCAAAAATGATGCTCCAAAATAAACTTCTGACACCTTAGTGATACATTTTGGGATAGTACCTAAAGTTTAAAGCAGAAATTGGGGCACTTTTGAAATATTCATTTTTGACCAAAATCGACAGGTCCGGGGCTTAGGGAATTTTTCATATGCCACAAAACGGTTGAAGCTCCTGTTCAAAAATGATGCTCCAAAATCAACTTCTGTCACCTTAGTGATACATTTTGGGATAGTACCTTAAATTTAAAGCAGAAATTGGGGCACTTTTGAATTTTCATTTTTGACCAAAATCGACAGGTCCGGGGCTTAGGGAATTTTTCATATGCCACAAAACGGTTGAAGCTCCTGTTCAAAAATGATGCTCCAAAATCAACTTCTGTCACCTTAGTGATACATTTTGGGATAGTACCTAAAGTTTAAAGCAGAAATTGGGGCACTTTTGAAATTTTCATTTTTGACCAAAATCGACAGGTCCGGGGCTTAGGAAATTTCTCATATGCCACAAAACGGTTGAAGCTCCTGTTCAAATTTGATGCTCCGAAATCAACTTCTGTCACCTTAGTGATACATTTTGGGATAGTACCTAAAGTTTAAAGCAGAAATTGGGGCACTTTTGAAATTTTCATTTTTGACCAAAATCGACAGGTCCGGGGCTTAGGGAATTTCTCATATGCCACAAAACGGTTGAAGCTCCTGTTCAAAAATGATGCTCCGAAATCAACTTCTGTCACCTTAGTGATACATTTTGGGATAGTACCTAAAGTTTAAAGCAGAAATTGGGGAACTTTTGAAATTTTCATTTTTGACCAAAATCGACAGGTCCGGGGCTTAGGGAATTTCTCATATGCCACAAAACGGTTGAAGCTCCTGTTCAAAAATGATGCTCTGAAATCAACTTCTGTCACCTTTGTGATACATTTTGGGATAGTACCTAAAGTTTAAAGCAGAAATTGGGGCACTTTTGAAATATTCATTTTTGACCAAAATCGACAGGTCCGGGGCTTAGGAAATTTCTCATATGCCACAAAACGGTTGAAGCTCCTGTTCAAAAATGATGCTCCGAAATCAACTTCTGTCACCTTAGTGATACATTTTGGGATAGTACCTAAAGTTTAAAGCAGAAATTGGGGCACTTTTGAAATTTTCATTTTTGACCAAAATCGACAGGTCCGGGGCTTAGGGAATTTCTCATATGCCACAAAACGGTTGAAGCTCCTGTTCAAAAATGATGCTCCGAAATCAACTTCTGTCACCTTAGTGATACATTTTGGGATAGTACCTAAAGTTTAAAGCAGAAATTGGGGAACTTTTGAAATTTTCATTTTTGACCAAAATCGACAGGTCCGGGGCTTAGGGAATTTCTCATATGCCACAAAACGGTTGAAGCTCCTGTTCAAAAATGATGCTCTGAAATCAACTTCTGTCACCTTTGTGATACATTTTGGGATAGTACCTAAAGTTTAAAGCAGAAATTGGGGCACTTTTGAAATATTCATTTTTGACCAAAATCGACAGGTCCGGGGCTTAGGGATTTTTCATATGCCACAAAACGGTTGAAGCTCCTGTTCAAAAATGATGCTCTGAAATCAACTTCTGTCACCTTTGTGATACATTTTGGGATAGTACCTAAAGTTTAAAGCAGAAATTGGGGCACTTTTGAAATATTCATTTTTGACCAAAATCGACAGGTCCGGGGCTTAGGGAATTTCTCATATGCCACAAAACGGTTGAAGCTCCTGTTCAAAAATGATGCTCCGAAATCAACTTCTGTCACCTTAGTGATACATTTTGGGATAGTACCTAAAGTTTAAAGCAGAAATTGGGGCACTTTTGAATTTTTTATTTTTGACCAAAATCGACAGGTCCGGGGCTTAGGGAATTTTTCATATGCCACAAAACGGTTGAAGCTCCTGTTCAAAAATGATGCTCCAAAATCAACTTCTGTCACCTTAGTGATACATTTTGGGATAGTACCTAAAATTGAAAGCAGAAATTGGGGCACTTTTGAATTTTCATTTTTGACCAAAATCGACAGGTCCGGGGCTTAGGGAATTTTTCATATGCCACAAAACGGTTGAAGCTCCTGTTCAAAAATGATGCTCCAAAATCAACTTCTGTCACCTTAGTGATACATTTTGGGATAGTACCTAAAGTTTAAAGCAGAAATTGGGGCACTTTTGAAATTTTCATTTTTGACCAAAATCGACAGGTCCGGGGCTTAGGGAATTTCTCATATGCCACAAAACGGTTGAAGCTCCTGTTCAAAAATGATGCTCCGAAATCAACTTCTGTCACCTTAGTGATACATTTTGGGATAGTACCTAAAGTTTAAAGCAGAAATTGGGGCACTTTTGAAATTTTCACTTTTGACCAAAATCGACAGGTCCGGGGCTTAGGGAATTTCTCATATGCCACAAAACGATTGAAGCTCCTGTTCAAAAATGATGCTCTGAAATCAACTTCTGTCACCTTTGTGATACATTTTGGGATAGTACCTAAAGTTTAAAGCAGAAATTGGGGCACTTTTGAAATATTCATTTTTGACCAAAATCGACAGGTCCGGGGCTTAGGGAATTTTTCATATGCCACAAAACGGTTGAAGCTCCTGTTCAAAAATGATGCTCCAAAATCAACTTCTGTCACCTTAGTGATACATTTTTGGATAGTACCTAAAATTTAAAGCAGAAATTGGGGCACTTTTGAATTTTCATTTTTGACCAAAATCGACAGGTCCGGGGCTTAGGGAATTTTTCATATGCCACAAAACGGTTGAAGCTCCTGTTCAAAAATGATGCTCCAAAATAAACTTCTGACACCTTAGTGATACATTTTGGGATAGTACCTAAAGTTTAAAGCAGAAATTGGGGCACTTTTGAAATTTTCATTTTTGACCAAAATCGACAGGTCCGGGGCTTAGGGAATTTCTCATATGCCACAAAACGGTTGAAGCTCCTGTTCAAAAATGATGCTCCGAAATCAACTTCTGTCACCTTAGTGATACATTTTGGGATAGTACCTAAAGTTTAAAGCAGAAATTGGGGCACTCTTGAAATTTTCATTTTTGACCAAAATCGACAGGTCTGGGGCTTAGGGAATTTTTCATATGCCACAAAACGGTTGAAGCTCCTGTTCAAAAATGATGATCCGAAATAAACTTCTGTCACCTTAGTGATACATTTTGGGATAGTACCTAAAATTTAAAGCAGAAATTGGGGCTCTTTTGAATTTTCATTTTTGACCAAAATCGACAGGTCCGGGGCTTAGGGAATTTTTCATATGCCACAAAACGGTTGAAGCTCCTGTTCAAAAATGATGCTCCAAAATCAACTTCTGTCACCTTAGTGATACATTTTGGGATAGTACCTAAAGTTTAAAGCAGAAATTGGGGCACTTTTGAAATTTTCATTTTTGACCAAAATCGATAGGTTCGGGGCTTAGGGAATTTCTCATATGCCACAAAACGATTGAAGCTCCTATTCAAAAATGATGCTCCAAAATAAACTTCTGTCACCTTAGTGATACATTTTGGGATAGTACCTAAAGTTTAAAGCAGAAATTGGGGCACTTTTGACATTTTCATTTTTGACCAAAATCGACAGGTCCGGGGCTTAGGGAATTTCTCATATGCCACAAAACGGTTGAAGCTCCTGTTCAAAAATGATGCTCCAAAATCAACTTCTGTCACCTTAGTGATACATTTTGGGATAGTACCTAAAGTTTAAAGCAGAAATTGGGGCATTTTTGAAATTTTCATTTTTGACCAAAATCGACAGGTCCGGGGCTTAGGGAATTTCTCATATGCCACAAAACGGTTGAAGCTCCTGTTCAAAAATGATGCTCCGAAATCAACTTCTGTCACCTTAGTGATACATTTTGGAATAGTACCTAAAGTTTAAAGCAGAAATTGGGGCACTCTTGAAATTTTCATTTTTGACCAAAATCGACAGGTCTGGGGCTTAGGGAATTTTTCATATGCCACAAAACGGTTGAAGCTCCTGTTCAAAAATGATGATCCGAAATAAACTTCTGTCACCTTAGTGATACATTTTGGGATAGTACCTAAAATTTAAAGCAGAAATTGGGGCTCTTTTGAATTTTCATTTTTGACCAAAATCGACAGGTCCGGGGCTTAGGGAATTTTTCATATGCCACAAAACGGTTGAAGCTCCTGTTCAAAAATGATGCTCCAAAATCAACTTCTGTCACCTTAGTGATACATTTTGGGATAGTACCTAAAGTTTAAAGCAGAAATTGGGGCACTTTTGAAATTTTCATTTTTGACCAAAATCGATAGGTTCGGGGCTTAGGGAATTTCTCATATGCCACAAAACGATTGAAGCTCCTGTTCAAAAATGATGCTCCAAAATAAACTTCTGTCACCTTAGTGATACATTTTGGGATAGTACCTAAAGTTTAAAGCAGAAATTGGGGCACTTTTGACATTTTCATTTTTGACCAAAATCGACAGGTCCGGGGCTTAGGGAATTTCTCATATGCCACAAAACGGTTGAAGCTCCTGTTCAAAAATGATGCTCCAAAATCAACTTCTGTCACCTTAGTGATACATTTTGGGATAGTACCTAAAGTTTAAAGCAGAAATTGGGGCACTTTTGAAATTTTCATTTTTGACCAAAATCGATAGGTTCGGGGCTTATTGAATTTCTCATATGCCACAAAACGATTGAAGCTCCTGTTCAAAAATGATGCTCCAAAATCAACTTCTGTCACCTTAGTGATACATTTTGGGATAGTACCTAAAGTTTAAAGCAGAAATTGGGGCACTTTTGAAATTTTCATTTTTGACCAAAATCGACAGGTCCGGGGCTTAGGAAATTTCTCATATGCCACAAAACGGTTGAAGCTCCTGTTCAAAAATGATGCTCCGAAATCAACTTCTGTCACCTTAGTGATACATTTTGGGATAGTACCTAAAGTTTAAAGCAGAAATTGGGGCACTTTTGAAATTTTCATTTTTGACCAAAATCGACAGGTCCGGGGCTTAAGGAATTTCTCATATGCCACAAAACGGTTGAAGCTCCTGTTCAAAAATGATGCTCCGAAATCAACTTCTGTCACCTTAGTGATACATTTTGGGATAGTACCTAAAGTTTAAAGCAGAAATTGGGGAACTTTTGAAATTTTCATTTTTGACCAAAATCGACAGGTCCGGGGCTTTTGGAATTTCTCATATGCCACAAAACGGTTGAAGCTCCTGTTCAAAAATGATGCTCTGAAATCAACTTCTGTCACCTTTGTGATACATTTTGGGATAGTACCTAAAGTTTAAAGCAGAAATTGGGGCACTTTTGAAATATTCATTTTTGACCAAAATCGACAGGTCCGGGGCTTAGGGAATTTTTCATATGCCACAAAACGGTTGAAGCTCCTGTTCAAAAATGATGCTCCAAAATCAACTTCTGTCACCTTTGTGATACATTTTGGGATAGTACCTAAAATTTAAAGCAGAAATTGGGGCACTTTTGAATTTTCATTTTTGACCAAAATCGACAGGTCCGGGGCTTAGGGAATTTTTCATATGCCACAAAACGGTTGAAGCTCCTGTTCAAAAATGATGCTCCAAAATATACTTCTGTCACCTTAGTGATACATTTTGGGATAGTACCTAAAGTTTAAAGCAGAAATTGGGGCACTTTTGAAATTTTCATTTTTGACCAAAATCGACAGGTCCGGGGCTTAGGGAATTTCTCATATGCCACAAAACGGTTGAAGCTCCTGTTCAAAAATGATGCTCTGAAATCAACTTCTGTCACCTTTGTGATACATTTTGGGATAGTACCTAAAGTTTAAAGCAGAAATTGGGGCACTTTTGAAATTTTCATTTTTGACCAAAATCGACAGGTCCGGGGCTTAGGGAATTTCTCATATGCCACAAAACGGTTGAAGCTCCTGTTCAAAAATGATGCTCTGAAATCAACTTCTGTCACCTTTGTGATACATTTTGGGATAGTACCTAAAGTTTAAAGCAGAAATTGGGGCACTTTTGAAATATTCATTTTTGACCAAAATCGACAGGTCCGGGGCTTAGGGAATTTCTCATATGCCACAAAACGGTTGAAGCTCCTGTTCAAAAATGATGCTCCGAAATCAACTTCTGTCACCTTAGTGATACATTTTGGGATAGTACCTAAAGTATAAAGCAGAAATTGGGGCACTCTTGAAATTTTCATTTTTGACCAAAATCGACAGGTCTGGGGCTTAGGGAATTTTTCATATGCCACAAAACGGTTGAAGCTCCTGTTCAAAAATGATGCTCCGAAATAACTTCTGTCACCTTAGTGATACATTTTGGGATAGTACCTAAAGTTTAAAGCAGAAATTGGGGAACTTTTGAAATTTTCATTTTTGACCAAACTCGACAGGTCCGGGGCTTAGGGAATTTTTCATATGCCACAAAACGGTTGAAGCTCCTGTTCAAAAATGATGATCCAAAATCAACTTCTGTCACCTTAGTGATACATTTTGGGATAGTACCTAAAGTTTAAAGCAGAAATTGGGGCACTTTTGAAATTTTCATTTTTGACCAAAATCGACAGGTCCGGGGCTTAGGGAATTTCTCATATGCCACAAAACGGTTGAAGCTCCTGTTCAAAAATGATGCTCCGAAATCAACTTCTGTCACCTTAGTGATACATTTTGGGATAGTACCTAAAGTATAAAGCAGAAATTGGGGCACTCTTGAAATTTTCATTTTTGACCAAAATCGACAGGTCTGGGGCTTAGGGAATTTTTCATATGCCACAAAACGGTTGAAGCTCCTGTTCAAAAATGATGCTCCGAAATAACTTCTGTCACCTTAGTGATACATTTTGGGATAGTACCTAAAGTTTAAAGCAGAAATTGGGGAACTTTTGAAATTTTCATTTTTGACCAAAATCGACAGGTCCGGGGCTTAGGGAATTTTTCATATGCCACAAAACGGTTGAAGCTCCTGTTCAAAAATGATGATCCAAAATCAACTTCTGTCACCTTAGTGATACATTTTGGGATAGTACCTAAAGTTTAAAGCAGAAATTGGGGCACTTTTGAAATTTTCATTTTTGACCAAAATCGATAGGTTCGGGGCTTAGGGAATTTCTCATATGCCACAAAACGATTGAAGCTCCTGTTCAAAAATGATGCTCCAAAATCAACTTCTGTCACCTTAGTGATACATTTTAGGATAGTACCTAAAGTTTAAAGCAGAAATTGGGGCACTTTTGACATTTTCATTTTTGACCAAAATCGACAGGTCCGGGGCTTAGGGAATTTCTCATATGCCACAAAACGGTTGAAGCTCCTGTTCAAAAATGATGCTCCAAAATCAACTTCTGTCACCTTAGTGATACATTTTGGGATAGTACCTAAAGTATAAAGCAGAAATTGGGGCACTCTTGAAATTTTCATTTTTGACCAAAATCGACAGGTCTGGGGCTTAGGGAATTTTTCATATGCCACAAAACGGTTGAAGCTCCTGTTCAAAAATGATGCTCCGAAATAACTTCTGTCACCTTAGTGATACATTTTGGGATAGTACCTAAAGTTTAAAGCAGAAATTGGGGAACTTTTGAAATTTTCATTTTTGACCAAAATCGACAGGTCCGGGGCTTAGGGAATTTCTCATATGCCACAAAACGGTTGAAGCTCCTGTTCAAAAATGATGCTCCGAAATCAACTTCTGTCACCTTAGTGATACATTTTGGGATAGTACCTAAAGTATAAAGCAGAAATTGGGGCACTCTTGAAATTTTCATTTTTGACCAAAATCGACAGGTCTGGGGCTTAGGGAATTTTTCATATGCCACAAAACGGTTGAAGCTCCTGTTCAAAAATGATGCTCCAAAATCAACTTCTGTCACCTTAGTGATACATTTTGGGATAGTACCTAAAGTTTAAAGCAGAAATTGGGGCACTTTTGAAATTTTCATTTTTGACCAAAATCGACAGGTCCGGGGCTTAGGGAATTTCTCATATGCCACAAAACGGTTGAAGCTCCTGTTCAAAAATGATGCTCTGAAATCAACTTCTGTCACCTTTGTGATACATTTTGGGATAGTACCTAAAGTTTAAAGCAGAAATTGGGGCACTTTTGAAATATTCATTTTTGACCAAAATCGATAGGTTCGGGGCTTAGGGAATTTCTCATATGCCACAAAACGATTGAAGCTCCTGTTCAAAAATGATGCTCCAAAATAAACTTCTGTTACCTTAGTGATACATTTTGGGATAGTACCTAAAGTTTAAAGCAGAAATTGGGGCACTTTTGACATTTTCATTTTTGACCAAAATCGACAGGTCCGGGGCTTAGGGAATTTCTCATATGCCACAAAACGGTTGACGCTCCTGTTCAAAAATGATGCTCCAAAATCAACTTCTGTCACCTTAGTGATACATTTTGGGATAGTACCTAAAGTTTAAAGCAGAAATTGGGGCACTTTTGAAATTTTCATTTTTGACCAAAATCGATAGGTTCGGGGCTTATTGAATTTCTCATATGCCACAAAACGATTGAAGCTCCTGTTCAAAAATGATGCTCCAAAATCAACTTCTGTCACCTTAGTGATACATTTTGGGATAGTACCTAAAGTTTAAAGCAGAAATTGGGGCACTTTTGAAATTTTCATTTTTGACCAAAATCGACAGGTCCGGGGCTTAGGAAATTTCTCATATGCCACAAAACGGTTGAAGCTCCTGTTCAAAAATGATGCTCCGAAATCAACTTCTGTCACCTTAGTGATACATTTTGGGATAGTACCTAAAGTTTAAAGCAGAAATTGGGGAACTTTTGAAATTTTCATTTTTGACCAAAATCGACAGGTCCGGGGCTTAGGGAATTTTTCATATGCCACAAAACGGTTGAAGCTCCTGTTCAAAAATGATGATCCAAAATCAACTTCTGTCACCTTAGTGATACATTTTGGGATAGTACCTAAAGTTTAAAGCAGAAATTGGGGCACTTTTGAAATTTTCATTTTTGACCAAAATCGACAGGTCCGGGGCTTAGGGAATTTCTCATATGCCACAAAACGGTTGAAGCTCCTGTTCAAAAATGATGCTCCGAAATCAACTTCTGTCACCTTAGTGATACATTTTGGGATAGTACCTAAAGTATAAAGCAGAAATTGGGGCACTCTTGAAATTTTCATTTTTGACCAAAATCGACAGGTCTGGGGCTTAGGGAATTTTTCATATGCCACAAAACGGTTGAAGCTCCTGTTCAAAAATGATGCTCCGAAATAACTTCTGTCACCTTAGTGATACATTTTGGGATAGTACCTAAAGTTTAAAGCAGAAATTGGGGAACTTTTGAAATTTTCATTTTTGACCAAAATCGACAGGTCCGGGGCTTAGGGAATTTTTCATATGCCACAAAACGGTTGAAGCTCCTGTTCAAAAATGATGATCCAAAATCAACTTCTGTCACCTTAGTGATACATTTTGGGATAGTACCTAAAGTTTAAAGCAGAAATTGGGGCACTTTTGAAATTTTCATTTTTGACCAAAATCGATAGGTTCGGGGCTTAGGGAATTTCTCATATGCCACAAAACGATTGAAGCTCCTGTTCAAAAATGATGCTCCAAAATCAACTTCTGTCACCTTAGTGATACATTTTAGGATAGTACCTAAAGTTTAAAGCAGAAATTGGGGCACTTTTGACATTTTCATTTTTGACCAAAATCGACAGGTCCGGGGCTTAGGGAATTTCTCATATGCCACAAAACGGTTGAAGCTCCTGTTCAAAAATGATGCTCCAAAATCAACTTCTGTCACCTTAGTGATACATTTTGGGATAGTACCTAAAGTATAAAGCAGAAATTGGGGCACTCTTGAAATTTTCATTTTTGACCAAAATCGACAGGTCTGGGGCTTAGGGAATTTTTCATATGCCACAAAACGGTTGAAGCTCCTGTTCAAAAATGATGCTCCGAAATAACTTCTGTCACCTTAGTGATACATTTTGGGATAGTACCTAAAGTTTAAAGCAGAAATTGGGGAACTTTTGAAATTTTCATTTTTGACCAAAATCGACAGGTCCGGGGCTTAGGGAATTTCTCATATGCCACAAAACGGTTGAAGCTCCTGTTCAAAAATGATGCTCCGAAATCAACTTCTGTCACCTTAGTGATACATTTTGGGATAGTACCTAAAGTATAAAGCAGAAATTGGGGCACTCTTGAAATTTTCATTTTTGACCAAAATCGACAGGTCTGGGGCTTAGGGAATTTTTCATATGCCACAAAACGGTTGAAGCTCCTGTTCAAAAATGATGCTCCAAAATCAACTTCTGTCACCTTAGTGATACATTTTGGGATAGTACCTAAAGTTTAAAGCAGAAATTGGGGCACTTTTGAAATTTTCATTTTTGACCAAAATCGACAGGTCCGGGGCTTAGGGAATTTCTCATATGCCACAAAACGGTTGAAGCTCCTGTTCAAAAATGATGCTCTGAAATCAACTTCTGTCACCTTTGTGATACATTTTGGGATAGTACCTAAAGTTTAAAGCAGAAATTGGGGCACTTTTGAAATATTCATTTTTGACCAAAATCGATAGGTTCGGGGCTTAGGGAATTTCTCATATGCCACAAAACGATTGAAGCTCCTGTTCAAAAATGATGCTCCAAAATAAACTTCTGTTACCTTAGTGATACATTTTGGGATAGTACCTAAAGTTTAAAGCAGAAATTGGGGCACTTTTGACATTTTCATTTTTGACCAAAATCGACAGGTCCGGGGCTTAGGGAATTTCTCATATGCCACAAAACGGTTGACGCTCCTGTTCAAAAATGATGCTCCAAAATCAACTTCTGTCACCTTAGTGATACATTTTGGGATAGTACCTAAAGTTTAAAGCAGAAATTGGGGCACTTTTGAAATTTTCATTTTTGACCAAAATCGATAGGTTCGGGGCTTATTGAATTTCTCATATGCCACAAAACGATTGAAGCTCCTGTTCAAAAATGATGCTCCAAAATCAACTTCTGTCACCTTAGTGATACATTTTGGGATAGTACCTAAAGTTTAAAGCAGAAATTGGGGCACTTTTGAAATTTTCATTTTTGACCAAAATCGACAGGTCCGGGGCTTAGGGAATTTCTCATATGCCACAAAACGGTTGAAGCTCCTGTTCAAAAATGATGCTCCGAAATCAACTTCTGTCACCTTAGTGATACATTTTGGGATAGTACCTAAAGTTTAAAGCAGAAATTGGGGAACTTTTGAAATTTTCATTTTTGACCAAAATCGACAGGTCCGGGGCTTAGGGAATTTCTCATATGCCACAAAACGGTTGAAGCTCCTGTTCAAAAATGATGCTCTGAAATCAACTTCTGTCACCTTTGTGATACATTTTGGGATAGTACCTAAAGTTTAAAGCAGAAATTGGGGCACTTTTGAAATATTCATTTTTGACCAAAATCGACAGGTCCGGGGCTTAGGGAATTTTTCATATGCCACAAAACGGTTGAAGCTCCTGTTCAAAAATGATGCTCCAAAATCAACTTCTGTCACCTTTGTGATACATTTTGGGATAGTACCTAAAATTTAAAGCAGAAATTGGGGCACTTTTGAATTTTCATTTTTGACCAAAATCGACAGGTCCGGGGCTTAGGGAATTTTTCATATGCCACAAAACGGTTGAAGCTCCTGTTCAAAAATGATGATCCAAAATATACTTCTGTCACCTTAGTGATACATTTTGGGATAGTACCTAAAGTTTAAAGCAGAAATTGGGGCACTTTTGAAATTTTCATTTTTGACCAAAATCGACAGGTCCGGGGCTTAGGGAATTTCTCATATGCCACAAAACGGTTGAAGCTCCTGTTCAAAAATGATGCTCTGAAATCAACTTCTGTCACCTTTGTGATACATTTTGGGATAGTACCTAAAGTTTAAAGCAGAAATTGGGGCACTTTTGAAATTTTCATTTTTGACCAAAATCGACAGGTCCGGGGCTTAGGGAATTTCTCATATGCCACAAAACGGTTGAAGCTCCTGTTCAAAAATGATGCTCTGAAATCAACTTCTGTCACCTTTGTGATACATTTTGGGATAGTACCTAAAGTTTAAAGCAGAAATTGGGGCACTTTTGAAATATTCATTTTTGACCAAAATCGACAGGTCCGGGGCTTAGGGAATTTCTCATATGCCACAAAACGGTTGAAGCTCCTGTTCAAAAATGATGCTCCGAAATCAACTTCTGTCACCTTAGTGATACATTTTGGGATAGTACCTAAAGTATAAAGCAGAAATTGGGGCACTCTTGAAATTTTCATTTTTGACCAAAATCGACAGGTCCGGGGCTTAGGGAATTTTTCATATGCCACAAAACGGTTGAAGCTCCTGTTCAAAAATGATGATCCAAAATCAACTTCTGTCACCTTAGTGATACATTTTGGGATAGTACCTAAAGTTTAAAGCAGAAATTGGGGCACTTTTGAAATTTTCATTTTTGACCAAAATCGACAGGTCCGGGGCTTAGGGAATTTCTCATATGCCACAAAACGGTTGAAGCTCCTGTTCAAAAATGATGCTCCGAAATCAACTTCTGTCACCTTAGTGATACATTTTGGGATAGTACCTAAAGTATAAAGCAGAAATTGGGGCACTCTTGAAATTTTCATTTTTGACCAAAATCGACAGGTCTGGGGCTTAGGGAATTTTTCATATGCCACAAAACGGTTGAAGCTCCTGTTCAAAAATGATGCTCCGAAATAACTTCTGTCACCTTAGTGATACATTTTGGGATAGTACCTAAAGTTTAAAGCAGAAATTGGGGAACTTTTGAAATTTTCATTTTTGACCAAAATCGACAGGTCCGGGGCTTAGGGAATTTTTCATATGCCACAAAACGGTTGAAGCTCCTGTTCAAAAATGATGATCCAAAATCAACTTCTGTCACCTTAGTGATACATTTTGGGATAGTACCTAAAGTTTAAAGCAGAAATTGGGGCACTTTTGAAATTTTCATTTTTGACCAAAATCGATAGGTTCGGGGCTTAGGGAATTTCTCATATGCCACAAAACGATTGAAGCTCCTGTTCAAAAATGATGCTCCAAAATCAACTTCTGTCACCTTAGTGATACATTTTAGGATAGTACCTAAAGTTTAAAGCAGAAATTGGGGCACTTTTGACATTTTCATTTTTGACCAAAATCGACAGGTCCGGGGCTTAGGGAATTTCTCATATGCCACAAAACGGTTGAAGCTCCTGTTCAAAAATGATGCTCCAAAATCAACTTCTGTCACCTTAGTGATACATTTTGGGATAGTACCTAAAGTATAAAGCAGAAATTGGGGCACTCTTGAAATTTTCATTTTTGACCAAAATCGACAGGTCTGGGGCTTAGGGAATTTTTCATATGCCACAAAACGGTTGAAGCTCCTGTTCAAAAATGATGCTCCGAAATAACTTCTGTCACCTTAGTGATACATTTTGGGATAGTACCTAAAGTTTAAAGCAGAAATTGGGGAACTTTTGAAATTTTCATTTTTGACCAAAATCGACAGGTCCGGGGCTTAGGGAATTTCTCATATGCCACAAAACGGTTGAAGCTCCTGTTCAAAAATGATGCTCCGAAATCAACTTCTGTCACCTTAGTGATACATTTTGGGATAGTACCTAAAGTATAAAGCAGAAATTGGGGCACTCTTGAAATTTTCATTTTTGACCAAAATCGACAGGTCTGGGGCTTAGGGAATTTTTCATATGCCACAAAACGGTTGAAGCTCCTGTTCAAAAATGATGCTCCAAAATCAACTTCTGTCACCTTAGTGATACATTTTGGGATAGTACCTAAAGTTTAAAGCAGAAATTGGGGCACTTTTGAAATTTTCATTTTTGACCAAAATCGACAGGTCCGGGGCTTAGGGAATTTCTCATATGCCACAAAACGGTTGAAGCTCCTGTTCAAAAATGATGCTCTGAAATCAACTTCTGTCACCTTTGTGATACATTTTGGGATAGTACCTAAAGTTTAAAGCAGAAATTGGGGCACTTTTGAAATATTCATTTTTGACCAAAATCGATAGGTTCGGGGCTTAGGGAATTTCTCATATGCCACAAAACGATTGAAGCTCCTGTTCAAAAATGATGCTCCAAAATAAACTTCTGTTACCTTAGTGATACATTTTGGGATAGTACCTAAAGTTTAAAGCAGAAATTGGGGCACTTTTGAAATTTTCATTTTTGACCAAAATCGATAGGTTCGGGGCTTATTGAATTTCTCATATGCCACAAAACGATTGAAGCTCCTGTTCAAAAATGATGCTCCAAAATCAACTTCTGTCACCTTAGTGATACATTTTGGGATAGTACCTAAAGTTTAAAGCAGAAATTGGGGCACTTTTGAAATTTTCATTTTTGACCAAAATCGACAGGTCCGGGGCTTAGGAAATTTCTCATATGCCACAAAACGGTTGAAGCTCCTGTTCAAAAATGATGCTCCGAAATCAACTTCTGTCACCTTAGTGATACATTTTGGGATAGTACCTAAAGTTTAAAGCAGAAATTGGGGCACTTTTGAAATTTTCATTTTTGACCAAAATCGACAGGTCCGGGGCTTAGGGAATTTCTCATATGCCACAAAACGGTTGAAGCTCCTGTTCAAAAATGATGCTCCGAAATCAACTTCTGTCACCTTAGTGATACATTTTGGGATAGTACCTAAAGTTTAAAGCAGAAATTGGGGAACTTTTGAAATTTTCATTTTTGACCAAAATCGACAGGTCCGGGGCTTAGGGAATTTCTCATATGCCACAAAACGGTTGAAGCTCCTGTTCAAAAATGATGCTCTGAAATCAACTTCTGTCACCTTTGTGATACATTTTGGGATAGTACCTAAAGTTTAAAGCAGAAATTGGGGCACTTTTGAAATATTCATTTTTGACCAAAATCGACAGGTCCGGGGCTTAGGGAATTTTTCATATGCCACAAAACGGTTGAAGCTCCTGTTCAAAAATGATGCTCCAAAATCAACTTCTGTCACCTTTGTGATACATTTTGGGATAGTACCTAAAATTTAAAGCAGAAATTGGGGCACTTTTGAATTTTCATTTTTGACCAAAATCGACAGGTCCGGGGCTTAGGGAATTTTTCATATGCCACAAAACGGTTGAAGCTCCTGTTCAAAAATGATGCTCCAAAATATACTTCTGTCACCTTAGTGATACATTTTGGGATAGTACCTAAAGTTTAAAGCAGAAATTGGGGCACTTTTGAAATTTTCATTTTTGACCAAAATCGACAGGTCCGGGGCTTAGGGAATTTCTCATATGCCACAAAACGGTTGAAGCTCCTGTTCAAAAATGATGCTCTGAAATCAACTTCTGTCACCTTTGTGATACATTTTGGGATAGTACCTAAAGTTTAAAGCAGAAATTGGGGCACTTTTGAAATTTTCATTTTTGACCAAAATCGACAGGTCCGGGGCTTAGGGAATTTCTCATATGCCACAAAACGGTTGAAGCTCCTGTTCAAAAATGATGCTCTGAAATCAACTTCTGTCACCTTTGTGATACATTTTGGGATAGTACCTAAAGTTTAAAGCAGAAATTGGGGCACTTTTGAAATATTCATTTTTGACCAAAATCGACAGGTCCGGGGCTTAGGGAATTTCTCATATGCCACAAAACGGTTGAAGCTCCTGTTCAAAAATGATGCTCCGAAATCAACTTCTGTCACCTTAGTGATACATTTTGGGATAGTACCTAAAGTATAAAGCAGAAATTGGGGCACTCTTGAAATTTTCATTTTTGACCAAAATCGACAGGTCTGGGGCTTAGGGAATTTTTCATATGCCACAAAACGGTTGAAGCTCCTGTTCAAAAATGATGCTCCGAAATAACTTCTGTCACCTTAGTGATACATTTTGGGATAGTACCTAAAGTTTAAAGCAGAAATTGGGGAACTTTTGAAATTTTCATTTTTGACCAAAATCGACAGGTCCGGGGCTTAGGGAATTTTTCATATGCCACAAAACGGTTGAAGCTCCTGTTCAAAAATGATGATCCAAAATCAACTTCTGTCACCTTAGTGATACATTTTGGGATAGTACCTAAAGTTTAAAGCAGAAATTGGGGCACTTTTGAAATTTTCATTTTTGACCAAAATCGACAGGTCCGGGGCTTAGGGAATTTCTCATATGCCACAAAACGGTTGAAGCTCCTGTTCAAAAATGATGCTCCGAAATCAACTTCTGTCACCTTAGTGATACATTTTGGGATAGTACCTAAAGTATAAAGCAGAAATTGGGGCACTCTTGAAATTTTCATTTTTGACCAAAATCGACAGGTCTGGGGCTTAGGGAATTTTTCATATGCCACAAAACGGTTGAAGCTCCTGTTCAAAAATGATGCTCCGAAATAACTTCTGTCACCTTAGTGATACATTTTGGGATAGTACCTAAAGTTTAAAGCAGAAATTGGGGAACTTTTGAAATTTTCATTTTTGACCAAAATCGACAGGTCCGGGGCTTAGGGAATTTTTCATATGCCACAAAACGGTTGAAGCTCCTGTTCAAAAATGATGATCCAAAATCAACTTCTGTCACCTTAGTGATACATTTTGGGATAGTACCTAAAGTTTAAAGCAGAAATTGGGGCACTTTTGAAATTTTCATTTTTGACCAAAATCGATAGGTTCGGGGCTTAGGGAATTTCTCATATGCCACAAAACGATTGAAGCTCCTGTTCAAAAATGATGCTCCAAAATCAACTTCTGTCACCTTAGTGATACATTTTAGGATAGTACCTAAAGTTTAAAGCAGAAATTGGGGCACTTTTGACATTTTCATTTTTGACCAAAATCGACAGGTCCGGGGCTTAGGGAATTTCTCATATGCCACAAAACGGTTGAAGCTCCTGTTCAAAAATGATGCTCCAAAATCAACTTCTGTCACCTTAGTGATACATTTTGGGATAGTACCTAAAGTATAAAGCAGAAATTGGGGCACTCTTGAAATTTTCATTTTTGACCAAAATCGACAGGTCTGGGGCTTAGGGAATTTTTCATATGCCACAAAACGGTTGAAGCTCCTGTTCAAAAATGATGCTCCGAAATAACTTCTGTCACCTTAGTGATACATTTTGGGATAGTACCTAAAGTTTAAAGCAGAAATTGGGGAACTTTTGAAATTTTCATTTTTGACCAAAATCGACAGGTCCGGGGCTTAGGGAATTTCTCATATGCCACAAAACGGTTGAAGCTCCTGTTCAAAAATGATGCTCCGAAATCAACTTCTGTCACCTTAGTGATACATTTTGGGATAGTACCTAAAGTATAAAGCAGAAATTGGGGCACTCTTGAAATTTTCATTTTTGACCAAAATCGACAGGTCTGGGGCTTAGGGAATTTTTCATATGCCACAAAACGGTTGAAGCTCCTGTTCAAAAATGATGCTCCAAAATCAACTTCTGTCACCTTAGTGATACATTTTGGGATAGTACCTAAAGTTTAAAGCAGAAATTGGGGCACTTTTGAAATTTTCATTTTTGACCAAAATCGACAGGTCCGGGGCTTAGGGAATTTCTCATATGCCACAAAACGGTTGAAGCTCCTGTTCAAAAATGATTCTCTGAAATCAACTTCTGTCACCTTTGTGATACATTTTGGGATAGTACCTAAAGTTTAAAGCAGAAATTGGGGCACTTTTGAAATATTCATTTTTGACCAAAATCGATAGGTTCGGGGCTTAGGGAATTTCTCATATGCCACAAAACGATTGAAGCTCCTGTTCAAAAATGATGCTCCAAAATAAACTTCTGTTACCTTAGTGATACATTTTGGGATAGTACCTAAAGTTTAAAGCAGAAATTGGGGCACTTTTGACATTTTCATTTTTGACCAAAATCGACAGGTCCGGGGCTTAGGGAATTTCTCATATGCCACAAAACGGTTGAAGCTCCTGTTCAAAAATGATGCTCCAAAATCAACTTCTGTCACCTTAGTGATACATTTTGGGATAGTACCTAAAGTTTAAAGCAGAAATTGGGGCACTTTTGAAATTTTCATTTTTGACCAAAATCGATAGGTTCGGGGCTTATTGAATTTCTCATATGCCACAAAACGATTGAAGCTCCTGTTCAAAAATGATGCTCCAAAATCAACTTCTGTCACCTTAGTGATACATTTTGGGATAGTACCTAAAGTTTAAAGCAGAAATTGGGGCACTTTTGAAATTTTCATTTTTGACCAAAATCGACAGGTCCGGGGCTTAGGAAATTTCTCATATGCCACAAAACGGTTGAAGCTCCTGTTCAAAAATGATGCTCCGAAATCAACTTCTGTCACCTTAGTGATACATTTTGGGATAGTACCTAAAGTTTAAAGCAGAAATTGGGGCACTTTTGAAATTTTCATTTTTGACCAAAATCGACAGGTCCGGGGCTTAGGGAATTTCTCATATGCCACAAAACGGTTGAAGCTCCTGTTCAAAAATGATGCTCCGAAATCAACTTCTGTCACCTTAGTGATACATTTTGGGATAGTACCTAAAGTTTAAAGCAGAAATTGGGGAACTTTTGAAATTTTCATTTTTGACCAAAATCGACAGGTCCGGGGCTTAGGGAATTTCTCATATGCCACAAAACGGTTGAAGCTCCTGTTCAAAAATGATGCTCTGAAATCAACTTCTGTCACCTTTGTGATACATTTTGGGATAGTACCTAAAGTTTAAAGCAGAAATTGGGGCACTTTTGAAATATTCATTTTTGACCAAAATCGACAGGTCCGGGGCTTAGGGAATTTTTCATATGCCACAAAACGGTTGAAGCTCCTGTTCAAAAATGATGCTCCAAAATCAACTTCTGTCACCTTTGTGATACATTTTGGGATAGTACCTAAAATTTAAAGCAGAAATTGGGGCACTTTTGAATTTTCATTTTTGACCAAAATCGACAGGTCCGGGGCTTAGGGAATTTTTCATATGCCACAAAACGGTTGAAGCTCCTGTTCAAAAATGATGCTCCAAAATATACTTCTGTCACCTTAGTGATACATTTTGGGATAGTACCTAAAGTTTAAAGCAGAAATTGGGGCACTTTTGAAATTTTCATTTTTGACCAAAATCGACAGGTCCGGGGCTTAGGGAATTTCTCATATGCCACAAAACGGTTGAAGCTCCTGTTCAAAAATGATGCTCTGAAATCAACTTCTGTCACCTTTGTGATACATTTTGGGATAGTACCTAAAGTTTAAAGCAGAAATTGGGGCACTTTTGAAATTTTCATTTTTGACCAAAATCGACAGGTCCGGGGCTTAGGGAATTTCTCATATGCCACAAAACGGTTGAAGCTCCTGTTCAAAAATGATGCTCTGAAATCAACTTCTGTCACCTTTGTGATACATTTTGGGATAGTACCTAAAGTTTAAAGCAGAAATTGGGGCACTTTTGAAATATTCATTTTTGACCAAAATCGACAGGTCCGGGGCTTAGGGAATTTTTCATATGCCACAAAACGGTTGAAGCTCCTGTTCAAAAATGATGCTCCAAAATCAACTTCTGTCACCTTTGTGATACATTTTGGGATAGTACCTAAAATTTAAAGCAGAAATTGGGGCACTTTTGAATTTTCATTTTTGACCAAAATCGACAGGTCCGGGGCTTAGGGAATTTTTCATATGCCACAAAACGGTTGAAGCTCCTGTTCAAAAATGATGCTCCAAAATATACTTCTGTCACCTTAGTGATACATTTTGGGATAGTACCTAAAGTTTAAAGCAGAAATTGGGGCACTTTTGAAATTTTCATTTTTGACCAAAATCGACAGGTCCGGGGCTTAGGGAATTTCTCATATGCCACAAAACGGTTGAAGCTCCTGTTCAAAAATGATGCTCTGAAATCAACTTCTGTCACCTTTGTGATACATTTTGGGATAGTACCTAAAGTTTAAAGCAGAAATTGGGGCACTTTTGAAATTTTCATTTTTGACCAAAATCGACAGGTCCGGGGCTTAGGGAATTTCTCATATGCCACAAAACGGTTGAAGCTCCTGTTCAAAAATGATGCTCTGAAATCAACTTCTGTCACCTTTGTGATACATTTTGGGATAGTACCTAAAGTTTAAAGCAGAAATTGGGGCACTTTTGAAATATTCATTTTTGACCAAAATCGACAGGTCCGGGGCTTAGGGAATTTCTCATATGCCACAAAACGGTTGAAGCTCCTGTTCAAAAATGATGCTCCGAAATCAACTTCTGTCACCTTAGTGATACATTTTGGGATAGTACCTAAAGTATAAAGCAGAAATTGGGGCACTCTTGAAATTTTCATTTTTGACCAAAATCGACAGGTCTGGGGCTTAGGGAATTTTTCATATGCCACAAAACGGTTGAAGCTCCTGTTCAAAAATGATGCTCCGAAATAACTTCTGTCACCTTAGTGATACATTTTGGGATAGTACCTAAAGTTTAAAGCAGAAATTGGGGAACTTTTGAAATTTTCATTTTTGACCAAAATCGACAGGTCCGGGGCTTAGGGAATTTTTCCTATGCCACAAAACGGTTGAAGCTCCTGTTCAAAAATGATGATCCAAAATCAACTTCTGTCACCTTAGTGATACATTTTGGGATAGTACCTAAAGTTTAAAGCAGAAATTGGGGCACTTTTGAAATTTTCATTTTTGACCAAAATCGACAGGTCCGGGGCTTAGGGAATTTCTCATATGCCACAAAACGGTTGAAGCTCCTGTTCAAAAATGATGCTCCGAAATCAACTTCTGTCACCTTAGTGATACATTTTGGGATAGTACCTAAAGTATAAAGCAGAAATTGGGGCACTCTTGAAATTTTCATTTTTGACCAAAATCGACAGGTCTGGGGCTTAGGGAATTTTTCATATGCCACAAAACGGTTGAAGCTCCTGTTCAAAAATGATGCTCCGAAATAACTTCTGTCACCTTAGTGATACATTTTGGGATAGTACCTAAAGTTTAAAGCAGAAATTGGGGAACTTTTGAAATTTTCATTTTTGACCAAAATCGACAGGTCCGGGGCTTAGGGAATTTTTCATATGCCACAAAACGGTTGAAGCTCCTGTTCAAAAATGATGATCCAAAATCAACTTCTGTCACCTTAGTGATACATTTTGGGATAGTACCTAAAGTTTAAAGCAGAAATTGGGGCACTTTTGAAATTTTCATTTTTGACCAAAATCGATAGGTTCGGGGCTTAGGGAATTTCTCATATGCCACAAAACGATTGAAGCTCCTGTTCAAAAATGATGCTCCAAAATCAACTTCTGTCACCTTAGTGATACATTTTAGGATAGTACCTAAAGTTTAAAGCAGAAATTGGGGCACTTTTGACATTTTCATTTTTGACCAAAATCGACAGGTCCGGGGCTTAGGGAATTTCTCATATGCCACAAAACGGTTGAAGCTCCTGTTCAAAAATGATGCTCCAAAATCAACTTCTGTCACCTTAGTGATACATTTTGGGATAGTACCTAAAGTATAAAGCAGAAATTGGGGCACTCTTGAAATTTTCATTTTTGACCAAAATCGACAGGTCTGGGGCTTAGGGAATTTTTCATATGCCACAAAACGGTTGAAGCTCCTGTTCAAAAATGATGCTCCGAAATAACTTCTGTCACCTTAGTGATACATTTTGGGATAGTACCTAAAGTTTAAAGCAGAAATTGGGGAACTTTTGAAATTTTCATTTTTGACCAAAATCGACAGGTCCGGGGCTTAGGGAATTTCTCATATGCCACAAAACGGTTGAAGCTCCTGTTCAAAAATGATGCTCCGAAATCAACTTCTGTCACCATAGTGATACATTTTGGGATAGTACCTAAAATTTAAAGCAGAAATTGGGGCACTTTTGAATTTTCATTTTTGACCAAAATCGACAGGTCCGGGGCTTAGGGAATTTTTCATATGCCACAAAACGGTTGAAGCTCCTGTTCAAAAATGATGCTCCAAAATATACTTCTGTCACCTTAGTGATACATTTTGGGATAGTACCTAAAGTTTAAAGCAGAAATTGGGGCACTTTTGAAATTTTCATTTTTGACCAAAATCGACAGGTCCGGGGCTTAGGGAATTTCTCATATGCCACAAAACGGTTGAAGCTCCTGTTCAAAAATGATGCTCTGAAATCAACTTCTGTCACCTTTGTGATACATTTTGGGATAGTACCTAAAGTTTAAAGCAGAAATTGGGGCACTTTTGAAATTTTCATTTTTGACCAAAATCGACAGGTCCGGGGCTTAGGGAATTTCTCATATGCCACAAAACGGTTGAAGCTCCTGTTCAAAAATGATGCTCTGAAATCAACTTCTGTCACCTTTGTGATACATTTTGGGATAGTACCTAAAGTTTAAAGCAGAAATTGGGGCACTTTTGAAATATTCATTTTTGACCAAAATCGACAGGTCCGGGGCTTAGGGAATTTTTCATATGCCACAAAACGGTTGAAGCTCCTGTTCAAAAATGATGCTCCAAAATCAACTTCTGTCACCTTTGTGATACATTTTGGGATAGTACCTAAAATTTAAAGCAGAAATTGGGGCACTTTTGAATTTTCATTTTTGACCAAAATCGACAGGTCCGGGGCTTAGGGAATTTTTCATATGCCACAAAACGGTTGAAGCTCCTGTTCAAAAATGATGCTCCAAAATATACTTCTGTCACCTTAGTGATACATTTTGGGATAGTACCTAAAGTTTAAAGCAGAAATTGGGGCACTTTTGAAATTTTCATTTTTGACCAAAATCGACAGGTCCGGGGCTTAGGGAATTTCTCATATGCCACAAAACGGTTGAAGCTCCTGTTCAAAAATGATGCTCTGAAATCAACTTCTGTCACCTTTGTGATACATTTTGGGATAGTACCTAAAGTTTAAAGCAGAAATTGGGGCACTTTTGAAATTTTCATTTTTGACCAAAATCGACAGGTCCGGGGCTTAGGGAATTTCTCATATGCCACAAAACGGTTGAAGCTCCTGTTCAAAAATGATGCTCTGAAATCAACTTCTGTCACCTTTGTGATACATTTTGGGATAGTACCTAAAGTTTAAAGCAGAAATTGGGGCACTTTTGAAATATTCATTTTTGACCAAAATCGACAGGTCCGGGGCTTAGGGAATTTCTCATATGCCACTAAACGGTTGAAGCTCCTGTTCAAAAATGATGCTCCGAAATCAACTTCTGTCACCTTAGTGATACATTTTGGGATAGTACCTAAAGTATAAAGCAGAAATTGGGGCACTCTTGAAATTTTCATTTTTGACCAAAATCGACAGGTCTGGGGCTTAGGGAATTTTTCATATGCCACAAAACGGTTGAAGCTCCTGTTCAAAAATGATGCTCCGAAATAACTTCTGTCACCTTAGTGATACATTTTGGGATAGTACCTAAAGTTTAAAGCAGAAATTGGGGAACTTTTGAAATTTTCATTTTTGACCAAAATCGACAGGTCCGGGGCTTAGGGAATTTTTCATATGCCACAAAACGGTTGAAGCTCCTGTTCAAAAATGATGATCCAAAATCAACTTCTGTCACCTTAGTGATACATTTTGGGATAGTACCTAAAGTTTAAAGCAGAAATTGGGGCACTTTTGAAATTTTCATTTTTGACCAAAATCGACAGGTCCGGGGCTTAGGGAATTTCTCATATGCCACAAAACGGTTGAAGCTCCTGTTCAAAAATGATGCTCCGAAATCAACTTCTGTCACCTTAGTGATACATTTTGGGATAGTACCTAAAGTATAAAGCAGAAATTGGGGCACTCTTGAAATTTTCATTTTTGACCAAAATCGACAGGTCTGGGGCTTAGGGAATTTTTCATATGCCACAAAACGGTTGAAGCTCCTGTTCAAAAATGATGCTCCGAAATAACTTCTGTCACCTTAGTGATACATTTTGGGATAGTACCTAAAGTTTAAAGCAGAAATTGGGGAACTTTTGAAATTTTCATTTTTGACCAAAATCGACAGGTCCGGGGCTTAGGGAATTTTTCATATGCCACAAAACGGTTGAAGCTCCTGTTCAAAAATGATGATCCAAAATCAACTTCTGTCACCTTAGTGATACATTTTGGGATAGTACCTAAAGTTTAAAGCAGAAATTGGGGCACTTTTGAAATTTTCATTTTTGACCAAAATCGATAGGTTCGGGGCTTAGGGAATTTCTCATATGCCACAAAACGATTGAAGCTCCTGTTCAAAAATGATGCTCCAAAATCAACTTCTGTCACCTTAGTGATACATTTTAGGATAGTACCTAAAGTTTAAAGCAGAAATTGGGGCACTTTTGACATTTTCATTTTTGACCAAAATCGACAGGTCCGGGGCTTAGGGAATTTCTCATATGCCACAAAACGGTTGAAGCTCCTGTTCAAAAATGATGCTCCAAAATCAACTTCTGTCACCTTAGTGATACATTTTGGGATAGTACCTAAAGTATAAAGCAGAAATTGGGGCACTCTTGAAATTTTCATTTTTGACCAAAATCGACAGGTCTGGGGCTTAGGGAATTTTTCATATGCCACAAAACGGTTGAAGCTCCTGTTCAAAAATGATGCTCCGAAATAACTTCTGTCACCTTAGTGATACATTTTGGGATAGTACCTAAAGTTTAAAGCAGAAATTGGGGAACTTTTGAAATTTTCATTTTTGACCAAAATCGACAGGTCCGGGGCTTAGGGAAATTCTCATATGCCACAAAACGGTTGAAGCTCCTGTTCAAAAATGATGCTCCGAAATCAACTTCTGTCACCTTAGTGATACATTTTGGGATAGTACCTAAAGTATAAAGCAGAAATTGGGGCACTCTTGAAATTTTCATTTTTGACCAAAATCGACAGGTCTGGGGCTTAGGGAATTTTTCATATGCCACAAAACGGTTGAAGCTCCTGTTCAAAAATGATGCTCCAAAATCAACTTCTGTCACCTTAGTGATACATTTTGGGATAGTACCTAAAGTTTAAAGCAGAAATTGGGGCACTTTTGAAATTTTCATTTTTGACCAAAATCGACAGGTCCGGGGCTTAGGGAATTTCTCATATGCCACAAAACGGTTGAAGCTCCTGTTCAAAAATGATGCTCTGAAATCAACTTCTGTCACCTTTGTGATACATTTTGGGATAGTACCTAAAGTTTAAAGCAGAAATTGGGGCACTTTTGAAATATTCATTTTTGACCAAAATCGATAGGTTCGGGGCTTAGGGAATTTCTCATATGCCACAAAACGATTGAAGCTCCTGTTCAAAAATGATGCTCCAAAATAAACTTCTGTTACCTTAGTGATACATTTTGGGATAGTACCTAAAGTTTAAAGCAGAAATTGGGGCACTTTTGACATTTTCATTTTTGACCAAAATCGACAGGTCCGGGGCTTAGGGAATTTCTCATATGCCACAAAACGGTTGAAGCTCCTGTTCAAAAATGATGCTCCAAAATCAACTTCTGTCACCTTAGTGATACATTTTGGGATAGTACCTAAAGTTTAAAGCAGAAATTGGGGCACTTTTGAAATTTTCATTTTTGACCAAAATCGATAGGTTCGGGGCTTATTGAATTTCTCATATGCCACAAAACGATTGAAGCTCCTGTTCAAAAATGATGCTCCAAAATCAACTTCTGTCACCTTAGTGATACATTTTGGGATAGTACCTAAAGTTTAAAGCAGAAATTGGGGCACTTTTGAAATTTTCATTTTTGACCAAAATCGACAGGTCCGGGGCTTAGGAAATTTCTCATATGCCACAAAACGGTTGAAGCTCCTGTTCAAAAATGATGCTCCGAAATCAACTTCTGTCACCTTAGTGATACATTTTGGGATAGTACCTAAAGTTTAAAGCAGAAATTGGGGCACTTTTGAAATTTTCATTTTTGACCAAAATCGACAGGTCCGGGGCTTAGGGAATTTCTCATATGCCACAAAACGGTTGAAGCTCCTGTTCAAAAATGATGCTCCGAAATCAACTTCTGTCACCTTAGTGATACATTTTGGGATAGTACCTAAAGTTTAAAGCAGAAATTGGGGAACTTTTGAAATTTTCATTTTTGACCAAAATCGACAGGTCCGGGGCTTAGGGAATTTCTCATATGCCACAAAACGGTTGAAGCTCCTGTTCAAAAATGATGCTCTGAAATCAACTTCTGTCACCTTTGTGATACATTTTGGGATAGTACCTAAAGTTTAAAGCAGAAATTGGGGCACTTTTGAAATATTCATTTTTGACCAAAATCGACAGGTCCGGGGCTTAGGGAATTTCTCATATGCCACAAAACGGTTGAAGCTCCTGTTCAAAAATGATGCTCCGAAATCAACTTCTGTCACCTTAGTGATACATTTTGGGATAGTACCTAAAGTATAAAGCAGAAATTGGGGCACTCTTGAAATTTTCATTTTTGACCAAAATCGACAGGTCTGGGGCTTAGGGAATTTTTCATATGCCACAAAACGGTTGAAGCTCCTGTTCAAAAATGATGCTCCGAAATAACTTCTGTCACCTTAGTGATACATTTTGGGATAGTACCTAAAGTTTAAAGCAGAAATTGGGGAACTTTTGAAATTTTCATTTTTGACCAAAATCGACAGGTCCGGGGCTTAGGGAATTTTTCATATGCCACAAAACGGTTGAAGCTCCTGTTCAAAAATGATGATCCAAAATCAACTTCTGTCACCTTAGTGATACATTTTGGGATAGTACCTAAAGTTTAAAGCAGAAATTGGGGCACTTTTGAAATTTTCATTTTTGACCAAAATCGACAGGTCCGGGGCTTAGGGAATTTCTCATATGCCACAAAACGGTTGAAGCTCCTGTTCAAAAATGATGCTCCGAAATCAACTTCTGTCACCTTAGTGATACATTTTGGGATAGTACCTAAAGTATAAAGCAGAAATTGGGGCACTCTTGAAATTTTCATTTTTGACCAAAATCGACAGGTCTGGGGCTTAGGGAATTTTTCATATGCCACAAAACGGTTGAAGCTCCTGTTCAAAAATGATGCTCCGAAATAACTTCTGTCACCTTAGTGATACATTTTGGGATAGTACCTAAAGTTTAAAGCAGAAATTGGGGAACTTTTGAAATTTTCATTTTTGACCAAAATCGACAGGTCCGGGGCTTAGGGAATTTTTCATATGCCACAAAACGGTTGAAGCTCCTGTTCAAAAATGATGATCCAAAATCAACTTCTGTCACCTTAGTGATACATTTTGGGATAGTACCTAAAGTTTAAAGCAGAAATTGGGGCACTTTTGAAATTTTCATTTTTGACCAAAATCGATAGGTTCGGGGCTTAGGGAATTTCTCATATGCCACAAAACGATTGAAGCTCCTGTTCAAAAATGATGCTCCAAAATCAACTTCTGTCACCTTAGTAATACATTTTAGGATAGTACCTAAAGTTTAAAGCAGAAATTGGGGCACTTTTGACATTTTCATTTTTGACCAAAATCGACAGGTCCGGGGCTTAGGGAATTTCTCATATGCCACAAAACGGTTGAAGCTCCTGTTCAAAAATGATGCTCCAAAATCAACTTCTGTCACCTTAGTGATACATTTTGGGATAGTACCTAAAGTATAAAGCAGAAATTGGGGCACTCTTGAAATTTTCATTTTTGACCAAAATCGACAGGTCTGGGGCTTAGGGAATTTTTCATATGCCACAAAACGGTTGAAGCTCCTGTTCAAAAATGATGCTCCGAAATAACTTCTGTCACCTTAGTGATACATTTTGGGATAGTATCTAAAGTTTAAAGCAGAAATTGGGGAACTTTTGAAATTTTCATTTTTGACCAAAATCGACAGGTCCGGGGCTTAGGGAATTTCTCATATGCCACAAAACGGTTGAAGCTCCTGTTCAAAAATGATGCTCCGAAATCAACTTCTGTCACCTTAGTGATACATTTTGGGATAGTACCTAAAGTATAAAGCAGAAATTGGGGCACTCTTGAAATTTTCATTTTTGACCAAAATCGACAGGTCTGGGGCTTAGGGAATTTTTCATATGCCACAAAACGGTTGAAGCTCCTGTTCAAAAATGATGCTCCAAAATCAACTTCTGTCACCTTAGTGATACATTTTGGGATAGTACCTAAAGTTTAAAGCAGAAATTGGGGCACTTTTGAAATTTTCATTTTTGACCAAAATCGACAGGTCCGGGGCTTAGGGAATTTCTCATATGCCACAAAACGGTTGAAGCTCCTGTTCAAAAATGATGCTCTGAAATCAACTTCTGTCACCTTTGTGATACATTTTGGGATAGTACCTAAAGTTTAAAGCAGAAATTGGGGCACTTTTGAAATATTCATTTTTGACCAAAATCGACAGGTCCGGGGCTTATGGAATTTCTCATATGCCACAAAACGGTTGAAGCTCCTGTTCAAAAATGATGCTCCGAAATCAACTTCTGTCACCTTAGTGATACATTTTGGGATAGTACATAAAGTATAAACCAGAAATTGGGGCACTCTTGAAATTTTCATTTTTGACCAAAATCGACAGGTCTGGGGCTTAGGGAATTTTTCATATGCCACAAAACGGTTGAAGCTCCTGTTCAAAAATGATGCTCCGAAATCACTTCTGTCACCTTAGTGATACATTTTGGGATAGTACCTAAAGTTTAAAGCAGAAATTGGGGAACTTTTGAAATTTTCATTTTTGACCAAAATCGACAGGTCCGGGGCTTAGGGAATTTTTCATATGCCACAAAACGGTTGAAGCTCCTGTTCAAAAATGATGCTCCAAAATCAACTTCTGTCACCTTAGTGATACATTTTGGGATAGTACCTAAAGTTTAAAGCAGAAATTGGGGCACTTTTGAAATTTTCATTTTTGACCAAAATCGATAGGTTCGGGGCTTAGGGAATTTCTCATATGCCACAAAACGATTGAAGCTCCTGTTCAAAAATAATGCTCCAAAATCAACTTCTGTCACCTTAGTGATACATTTTGGGATAGTACCTAAAGTTTAAAGCAGAAATTGGGGCACTTTTGAAATTTACATTTTTGACCAAAATCGATAGGTTCGGGGCTTATTGAATTTCTCATATGCCACAAAACGATTGAAGCTCCTGTTCAAAAATGATGCTCCAAAATCAACTTCTGTCACCTTAGTGATACATTTTGGGATAGAACCTAAAGTTTAAAGCAGAAATTGGGGCACTTTTGAAATTTTCATTTTTGACCAAAATCGACAGGTCCGGGGCTTAGGAAATTTCTCATATGCCACAAAACGGTTGAAGCTCCTGTTCAAAAATGATGCTCCGAAATCAACTTCTGTCACCTTAGTGATACATTTTGGGATAGTACCTAAAGTTTAAAGCAGAAATTGGGGCACTTTTGAAATTTTCATTTTTGACCAAAATCGACAGGTCCGGGGCTTAGGGAATTTCTCATATGCCACAAAACGATTGAAGCTCCTGTTCAAAAATGATGCTCTGAAATCAACTTCTGTCACCTTAGTGATACATTTTGGGATAGTACCTAAAGTTTAAAGCAGAAATTGGGGCACTTTTGAAATTTTCATTTTTGACCAAAATCGACAGGTCCGGGGCTTAGGGAATTTCTCATATGCCACAGAACGGTTGAAGCTCCTGTTCAAAAATGATGCTCCGAAATCAACTTCTGTCACCTTAGTGATACATTTTGGGATAGTACCTAAAGTTTAAAGCAGAAATTGGGGAACTTTTGAAATTTTCATTTTTGACCAAAATCGACAGGTCCGGGGCTTAGGGAATTTCTCATATGCCACAAAACGGTTGAAGCTCCTGTTCAAAAATGATGCTCTGAAATCAACTTCTGTCACCTTTGTGATACATTTTGGGATAGTACCTAAAGTTTAAAGCAGAAATTGGGGCACTTTTGAAATATTCATTTTTGACCAAAATCGACAGGTCCGGGGCTTAGGGAATTTTTCATATGCCACAAAACGGTTGAAGCTCCTGTTCAAAAATGATGCTCCAAAATCAACTTCTGTCACCTTAGTGATACATTTTGGGATAGTACCTAAAATTTAAAGCAGAAATTGGGGCACTTTTGAATTTTCATTTTTGACCAAAATCGACAGGTCCGGGGCTTAGGGAATTTTTCATATGCCACAAAACGGTTGAAGCTCCTGTTCAAAAATGATGCTCCAAAATATACTTCTGTCACCTTAGTGATACATTTTGAGATAGTACCTAAAGTTTAAAGCAGAAATTGGGGCACTTTTGAAATTTTCATTTTTGACCAAAATCGACAGGTCCGGGGCTTAGGGAATTTCTCATATGCCACAAAACGGTTGAAGCTCCTGTTCAAAAATGATGCTCCGAAATCAACTTCTGTCACCTTATTGATACATTTTGGGATAGTACCTAAAGTTTAAAACAGAAATTGGGGAACTTTTGAAATTTTCATTTTTGACCAAAATCGACAGGTCCGGGGCTTAGGGAATTTCTCATATGCCACAAAACGGTTGAAGCTCCTGTTCAAAAATGATGCTCTGAAATCAACTTCTATCACCTTTGTGATACATTTTGGGATAGTACCTAAAGTTTAAAGCAGAAATTGGGGCACTTTTGAAATATTCATTTTTGACCAAAATCGACAGGTCCGGGGCTTAGGGAATTTCTCATATGCCACAAAACGGTTGAAGCTCCTGTTCAAAAATGATGCTCCGAAATCACTTCTGTCACCTTAGTGATACATTTTGGGATAGTACCTAAAGTTTAAAGCAGAAATTGGGGAACTTTTGAAATTTTCATTTTTGACCAAAATCGACAGGTCCGGGGCTTAGGGAATTTCTCATATGCCACAAAACGGTTGAAGCTCCTGTTCAAAAATGATGCTCTGAAATCAACTTCTGTCACCTTTGTGATACATTTTGGGATAGTACCTAAAGTTTAAAGCAGAAATTGGGGCACTTTTGAATTTTCATTTTTGACCAAAATCGACAGGTCCGGGGCTTAGGGAATTTTTCATATGCCACAAAACGGTTGAAGCTCCTGTTCAAAAATGATGCTCCGAAATCAACTTCTGTCACCTTTGTGATACATTTTGGGATAGTACCTAAAGTTTAAAACAGAAATTGGGGAACTTTTGAAATTTTCATTTTTGACCAAAATCGACAGGTCCGGGGCTTAGGGAATTTCTCATATGCCACAAAACGGTTGAAGCTCCTGTTCAAAAATGATGCTCTGAAATCAACTTCTATCACCTTTTGATACATTTTGGGATAGTACCTAAAGTTTAAAGCAGAAATTGGGGCACTTTTGAAATATTCATTTTTGACCAAAATCGACAGGTCCGGGGCTTAGGGAATTTCTCATATGCCACAAAACGGTTGAAGCTCCTGTTCAAAAATGATGCTCCGAAATCACTTCTGTCACCTTAGTGATACATTTTGGGATAGTACCTAAAGTTTAAAGCAGAAATTGGGGAACTTTTGAAATTTTCATTTTTGACCAAAATCGACAGGTCCGGGGCTTAGGGAATTTCTCATATGCCACAAAACGGTTGAAGCTCCTGTTCAAAAATGATGCTCTGAAATCAACTTCTGTCACCTTTGTGATACATTTTGGGATAGTACCTAAAGTTTAAAGCAGAAATTGGGGCACTTTTGAATTTTCATTTTTGACCAAAATCGACAGGTCCGGGGCTTAGGGAATTTTTCATATGCCACAAAACGGTTGAAGCTCCTGTTCAAAAATGATGCTCCGAAATCAACTTCTGTCACCTTTGTGATACATTTTGGAATAGTACCTAAAGTTTAAAGCAGAAATTGGGGCACTTTTGAAATATTCATTTTTGACCAAAATCGACAGGTCCGGGGCTTAGGGAATTTCTCATATGCCACAAAACGGTTGAAGCTCCTGTTCAAAAATGATGCTCTGAAATCAACTTCTGTCACCTTTGTGATACATTTTGGGATAGTACCTAAAGTTTAAAGCAGAAATTGGGGCACTTTTGAAATATTCATTTTTGACCAAAATCGACAGGTCTGGGGCTTAGGGAATTTTTCATATGCCACAAAACGGTTGAAGCTCCTGTTCAAAAATGATGCTCCGAAATCACTTCTGTCACCTTAGTGATACATTTTGGGATAGTACCTAAAGTTTAAAGCAGAAATTGGGGAACTTTTGAAATTTTCATTTTTGACCAAAATCGACAGGTCCGGGGCTTAGGGAATTTTTCATATGCCACAAAACGGTTGAAGCTCCTGTTCAAAAATGATGCTCCGAAATCACTTCTGTCACCTTAGTGATACATTTTGGGATAGTACCTAAAGTTTAAAGCAGAAATTGGGGAACTTTTGAAATTTTCATTTTTGACCAAAATCGACAGGTCCGGGGCTTAGGGAATTTTTCATATGCCACAAAACGGTTGAAGCTCCTGTTCAAAAATGATGATCCAAAATCAACTTCTGTCACCTTAGTGATACATTTTGGGATAGTACCTAAAGTTTAAAGCAGAAATTGGGGCACTTTTGAAATTTTCATTTTTGACCAAAATCGATAGGTTCGGGGCTTAGGGAATTTCTCATATGCCACAAAACGATTGAAGCTCCTGTTCAAAAATGATGCTCCAAAATCAACTTCTGTCACCTTAGTGATACATTTTAGGATAGTACCTAAAGTTTAAAGCAGAAATTGGGGCACTTTTGACATTTTCATTTTTGACCAAAATCGACAGGTCCGGGGCTTAGGGAATTTCTCATATGCCACAAAACGGTTGAAGCTCCTGTTCAAAAATGATGCTCTGAAATCAACTTCTTTCACCTTTGTGATACATTTTGGGATAGTACCTAAAGTTTAAAGCAGAAATTGGGGCACTTTTGAAATTTTCATTTTTGACCAAAATCGACAGGTCCGGGGCTTAGGGAATTTCTCATATGCCACAAAACGGTTGAAGCTCCTGTTCAAAAATGATGCTCTGAAATCAACTTCTGTCACCTTTGTGATACATTTTGGGATAGTACCTAAAGTTTATAGCAGAAATTGGGGCACTTTTGAAATATTCATTTTTGACCAAAATCGACAGGTCTGGGGCTTAGGGAATTTTTCATATGCCACAAAACGGTTGAAGCTCCTGTTCAAAAATGATGCTCCGAAATCACTTCTGTCACCTTAGTGATACATTTTGGGATAGTACCTAAAGTTTAAAGCAGAAATTGGGGAACTTTTGAAATTTTCATTTTTGACCAAAATCGACAGGTCCGGGGCTTAGGGAATTTTTCATATGCCACAAAACGGTTGAAGCTCCTGTTCAAAAATGATGATCCAAAATCAACTTCTGTCACCTTAGTGATACATTTTGGGATAGTACCTAAAGTTTAAAGCAGAAATTGGGGCACTTTTGAAATTTTCATTTTTGACCAAAATCGATAGGTTCGGGGCTTAGGGAATTTCTCATATGCCACAAAACGATTGAAGCTCCTGTTCAAAAATGATGCTCCAAAATCAACTTCTGTCACCTTAGTGATACATTTTAGGATAGTACCTAAAGTTTAAAGCAGAAATTGGGGCACTTTTGACATTTTCATTTTTGACCAAAATCGACAGGTCCGGGGCTTAGGGAATTTCTCATATGCCACAAAACGGTTGAAGCTCCTGTTCAAAAATGATGCTCCAAAATCAACTTCTGTCACCTTAGTGATACATTTTGGGATAGTACCTAAAGTTTAAATCAGAAATTGGGGCACTTTTGAAATTTTCATTTTTGACCAAAATCGATAGGTTCGGAGCTTATTGAATTTCTCATATGCCACAAAACGATTGAAGCTCCTGTTCAAAAATGATGCTCCAAAATCAACTTCTGTCACCTTAGTGATACATTTTGGGATAGTACCTAAAGTGTAAAGCAGAAATTGGGGCACTTTTGAAATTTTCATTTTTGACCAAAATCGACAGGTCCGGGGCTTAGGAAATTTCTCATATGCCACAAAACGGTTGAAGCTCCTGTTCAAAAATGATGCTCCGAAATCAACTTCTGTCACCTTAGTGATACATTTTGGGATAGTACCTAAAGTTTAAAGCAGAAATTGGGGCACTTTTGAAATTTTCATTTTTGACCAAAATCGACAGGTCCGGGGCTTAGGGAATTTCTCATATGCCACAAAACGATTGAAGCTCCTGTTCAAAAATGATGCTCTGAAATCAACTTCTGTCACCTTAGTGATACATTTTGGGATAGTACCTAAAGTTTAAAGCAGAAATTGGGGCACTTTTGAAATTTTCATTTTTGACCAAAATCGACAGGTCCGGGGCTTAGGGAATTTCTCATATGCCAGAAAAACGGTTGAAGCTCCTGTTCAAAAATGATGCTCCGAAATCAACTTCTGTCACCTTAGTGATACATTTTGGGATAGTACCTAAAGTTTAAAGCAGAAATTGGGGAACTTTTGAAATTTTCATTTTTGACCAAAATCGACAGGTCCGGGGCTTAGGGAATTTCTCATATGCCACAAAACGGTTGAAGCTCCTGTTCAAAAATGATGCTCTGAAATCAACTTCTGTCACCTTTGTGATACATTTTGGGATAGTACCTAAAGTTTAAAAGCAGAAATTGGGGCACTTTTGAAATATTCATTTTTGACCAAAATCGACAGGTCCGGGGCTTAGGGAATTTCTCATATGCCACAAAACGGTTGAAGCTCCTGTTCAAAAATGATGCTCTGAAATCAACTTCTGTCACCTTTGTGATACATTTTGGGATAGTACCTAAAGTTTAAAGCAGAAATTGGGGCACTTTTGAAATATTCATTTTTGACCAAAATCGACAGGTCCGGGGCTTAGGGAATTTATCATATGCCACAAAATGGTTGAAGCTCCTGTTCAAAAATGATGCTCTGAAATCAACTTCTGTCACCTTTGTGATACATTTTGGGATAGTACTTACAGTTTAAAGCAGAAATTGGGGCACTTTTGAAATTTTCATTTTTGACCAAAATCGACAGGTCCGGGGCTTAGGGAATTTCTCATATGCCACAAAACGGTTGAAGCTCCTGTTCAAAAATGATGCTCTGAAATCAACTTCTGTCACCTTAGTGATACATTTTGGGATAGTACCTAAAGTTTAAAACAGAAATTGGGGAACTTTTGAAATTTTCATTTTTGACCAAAATCGACAGGTCCGGGGCTTAGGGAATTTCTCATATGCCACAAAACGGTTGAAGCTCCTGTTCAAAAATGATGCTCTGAAATCAACTTCTGTCACCTTTGTGATACATTTTGGGATAGTACATAAAGTATAAAGCAGAAATTGGGGCACTCTTGAAATTTTCATTTTTGACCAAAATCGACAGGTCTGGGGCTTAGGGAATTTTTCATATGCCACAAAACGGTTGAAGCTCCTGTTCAAAAATGATGCTCCGAAATCACTTCTGTCACCTTAGTGATACATTTTGGGATAGTACCTAAAGTTTAAAGCAGAAATTGGGGAACTTTTGAAATTTTCATTTTTGACCAAAATCGACAGGTCCGGGGCTTAGGGAATTTTTCATATGCCACAAAACGGTTGAAGCTCCTGTTCAAAAATGATGCTCCAAAATCAACTTCTGTCACCTTAGTGATACATTTTGGGATAGTACCTAAAGTTTAAAGCAGAAATTGGGGCACTTTTGAAATTTTCATTTTTGACCAAAATCGATAGGTTCGGGGCTTAGGGAATTTCTCATATGCCACAAAACGATTGAAGCTCCTGTTCAAAAATGATGCTCCAAAATCAACTTCTGTCACCTTAGTGATACATTTTGGGATAGTACCTAAAGTTTAAAGCAGAAATTGGGGCACTTTTGACATTTTCATTTTTGACCAAAATCGACAGGTCCGGGGCTTAGGGAATTTCTCATATGCCACAAAAACGGTTGAAGCTCCTGTTCAAAAATGATGCTCCAAAATCAACTTCTGTCACCTTAGTGATACATTTTGGGATAGTACCTAAAATTTAAAGCAGAAATTGGGGCACTTTTGAATTTTCATTTTTGACCAAAATCGACAGGTCCGGGGCTTAGGGAATTTTTCATATGCCACAAAAACGGTTGAAGCTCCTGTTCAAAAATGATGCTCCAAAATCAACTTCTGTCACCTTAGTGATACATTTTGGGATAGTACCTAAAATTTAAAGCAGAAATTGGGGCACTTTTGAATTTTCATTTTTGACCAAAATCGACAGGTCCGGGGCTTAGGGAATTTTTCATATGCCACAAAACGGTTGAAGCTCCTGTTCAAAAATGATGCTCCAAAATATACTTCTGTCACCTTAGTGATACATTTTGGGATAGTACCTAAAGTTTAAAGCAGAAATTGGGGCACTTTTGAAATTTTCATTTTTGACCAAAATCGACAGGTCCGGGGCTTAGGGAATTTCTCATATGCCACAAAACGGTTGAAGCTCCTGATCAAAAATGATGCTCCGAAATCAACTTCTGTCACCTTATTGATACATTTTGGGATAGTACCTAAAGTTTAAAACAGAAATTGGGGAACTTTTGAAATTTTCATTTTTGACCAAAATCGACAGGTCCGGGGCTTAGGGAATTTCTCATATGCCACAAAACGGTTGAAGCTCCTGTTCAAAAATGATGCTCTGAAATCAACTTCTATCACCTTTGTGATACATTTTGGGATAGTACCTAAAGTTTAAAGCAGAAATTGGGGAACTTTTGAAATTTTCATTTTTGACCAAAATCGACAGGTCCGGGGCTTAGGGAATTTCTCATATGCCACAAAACGGTTGAAGCTCCTGTTCAAAAATGATGCTCTGAAATCAACTTCTGTCACCTTTGTGATACATTTTGGGATAGTACCTAAAGTTTAAAGCAGAAATTGGGGCACTTTTGAAATATTCATTTTTGACCAAAATCGACAGGTCCGGGGCTTAGGGAATTTATCATATGCCACAAAATGGTTGAAGCTCCTGTTCAAAAATGATGCTCTGAAATCAACTTCTGTCACCTTTGTGATACATTTTGGGATAGTACTTACAGTTTAAAGCAGAAATTGGGGCACTTTTGAAATTTTCATTTTTGACCAAAATCGACAGGTCCGGGGCTTAGGGAATTTCTCATATGCCACAAAACGGTTGAAGCTCCTGTTCAAAAATGATGCTCTGAAATCAACTTCTGTCACCTTAGTGATACATTTTGGGATAGTACCTAAAGTTTAAAACAGAAATTGGGGAACTTTTGAAATTTTCATTTTTGACCAAAATCGACAGGTCCGGGGCTTAGGGAATTTCTCATATGCCACAAAACGGTTGAAGCTCCTGTTCAAAAATGATGCTCTGAAATCAACTTCTGTCACCTTTGTGATACATTTTGGGATAGTACATAAAGTATAAAGCAGAAATTGGGGCACTCTTGAAATTTTCATTTTTGACCAAAATCGACAGGTCTGGGGCTTAGGGAATTTTTCATATGCCACAAAACGGTTGAAGCTCCTGTTCAAAAATGATGCTCCGAAATCACTTCTGTCACCTTAGTGATACATTTTGGGATAGTACCTAAAGTTTAAAGCAGAAATTGGGGAACTTTTGAAATTTTCATTTTTGACCAAAATCGACAGGTCCGGGGCTTAGGGAATTTTTCATATGCCACAAAACGGTTGAAGCTCCTGTTCAAAAATGATGCTCCAAAATCAACTTCTGTCACCTTAGTGATACATTTTGGGATAGTACCTAAAGTTTAAAGCAGAAATTGGGGCACTTTTGAAATTTTCATTTTTGACCAAAATCGATAGGTTCGGGGCTTAGGGAATTTCTCATATGCCACAAAACGATTGAAGCTCCTGTTCAAAAATGATGCTCCAAAATCAACTTCTGTCACCTTAGTGATACATTTTGGGATAGTACCTAAAGTTTAAAGCAGAAATTGGGGCACTTTTGACATTTTCATTTTTGACCAAAATCGACAGGTCCGGGGCTTAGGGAATTTCTCATATGCCACAAAAACGGTTGAAGCTCCTGTTCAAAAATGATGCTCCAAAATCAACTTCTGTCACCTTAGTGATACATTTTGGGATAGTACCTAAAATTTAAAGCAGAAATTGGGGCACTTTTGAATTTTCATTTTTGACCAAAATCGACAGGTCCGGGGCTTAGGGAATTTTTCATATGCCACAAAAACGGTTGAAGCTCCTGTTCAAAAATGATGCTCCAAAATCAACTTCTGTCACCTTAGTGATACATTTTGGGATAGTACCTAAAATTTAAAGCAGAAATTGGGGCACTTTTGAATTTTCATTTTTGACCAAAATCGACAGGTCCGGGGCTTAGGGAATTTTTCATATGCCACAAAACGGTTGAAGCTCCTGTTCAAAAATGATGCTCCAAAATATACTTCTGTCACCTTAGTGATACATTTTGGGATAGTACCTAAAGTTTAAAGCAGAAATTGGGGCACTTTTGAAATTTTCATTTTTGACCAAAATCGACAGGTCCGGGGCTTAGGGAATTTCTCATATGCCACAAAACGGTTGAAGCTCCTGATCAAAAATGATGCTCCGAAATCAACTTCTGTCACCTTATTGATACATTTTGGGATAGTACCTAAAGTTTAAAACAGAAATTGGGGAACTTTTGAAATTTTCATTTTTGACCAAAATCGACAGGTCCGGGGCTTAGGGAATTTCTCATATGCCACAAAACGGTTGAAGCTCCTGTTCAAAAATGATGCTCTGAAATCAACTTCTATCACCTTTGTGATACATTTTGGGATAGTACCTAAAGTTTAAAGCAGAAATTGGGGCACTTTTGAAATATTCATTTTTGACCAAAATCGACAGGTCCGGGGCTTAGGGAATTTCTCATATGCCACAAAACGGTTGAAGCTCCTGTTCAAAAATGATGCTCCGAAATCACTTCTGTCACCTTAGTGATACATTTTGGGATAGTACCTAAAGTTTAAAGCAGAAATTGGGGCACTTTTGAAATTTTCATTTTTGACCAAAATCGACAGGTCCGGGGCTTAGGGAATTTCTCATATGCCACAAAACGGTTGAAGCTCCTGTTCAAAAATGATGCTCTGAAATCAACTTCTGTCACCTTTGTGATACATTTTGGGATAGTACCTAAAGTTTAAAGCAGAAATTGGGGCACTTTTGAATTTTCATTTTTGACCAAAATCGACAGGTCCGGGGCTTAGGGAATTTTTCATATGCCACAAAACGGTTGAAGCTCCTGTTCAAAAATGATGCTCCGAAATCACTTCTGTCACCTTAGTGATACATTTTGGGATAGTACCTAAAGTTTAAAGCAGAAATTGGGGAACTTTTGAAATTTTCATTTTTGACCAAAATCGACAGGTCCGGGGCTTAGGGAATTTTTCATATGCCACAAAACGGTTGAAGCTCCTGTTCAAAAATGATGATCCAAAATCAACTTCTGTCACCTTAGTGATACATTTTGGGATAGTACCTAAAGTTTAAAGAAGAAATTGGGGCACTTTTGAAATTTTCATTTTTGACCAAAATCGATAGGTTCGGGGCTTAGGGAATTTCTCATATGCCACAAAACGATTGAAGCTCCTGTTCAAAAATGATGCTCCGAAATCACTTCTGTCACCTTAGTGATACATTTTGGGATAGTACCTAAAGTTTAAAGCAGAAATTGGGGAACTTTTGAAATTTTCATTTTTGACCAAAATCGACAGGTCCGGGGCTTAGGGAATTTTTCATATGCCACAAAACGGTTGAAGCTCCTGTTCAAAAATGATGCTCCAAAATCAACTTCTGTCACCTTAGTGATACATTTTAGGATAGTACCTAAAGTTTAAAGCAGAAATTGGGGCACTTTTGACATTTTCATTTTTGACCAAAATCGACAGGTCCGGGGCTTAGGGAATTTCTCATATGCCACAAAACGGTTGAAGCTCCTGTTCAAAAATGATGCTCTGAAATCAACTTCTGTCACCTTTGTGATACATTTTGGGATAGTACCTAAAGTTTAAAGCAGAAATTGGGGCACTTTTGAAATTTTCATTTTTGACCAAAATCGACAGGTCCGGGGCTTAGGGAATTTCTCATATGCCACAAAACGGTTGAAGCTCCTGTTCAAAAATGATGCTCTGAAATCAACTTCTGTCACCTTTGTGATACATTTTGGGATAGTACCTAAAGTTTATAGCAGAAATTGGGGCACTTTTGAAATATTCATTTTTGACCAAAATCGACAGGTCTGGGGCTTAGGGAATTTTTCATATGCCACAAAACGGTTGAAGCTCCTGTTCAAAAATGATGCTCCGAAATCACTTCTGTCACCTTAGTGATACATTTTGGGATAGTACCTAAAGTTTAAAGCAGAAATTGGGGAACTTTTGAAATTTTCATTTTTGACCAAAATCGACAGGTCCGGGGCTTAGGGAATTTTTCATATGCCACAAAACGGTTGAAGCTCCTGTTCAAAAATGATGATCCAAAATCAACTTCTGTCACCTTAGTGATACATTTTGGGATAGTACCTAAAGTTTAAAGCAGAAATTGGGGCACTTTTGAAATTTTCATTTTTGACCAAAATCGATAGGTTCGGGGCTTAGGGAATTTCTCATATGCCACAAACGATTGAAGCTCCTGTTAAAAAATGATGCTCCAAAATCAACTTCTGTCACCTTAGTGATACATTTTAGGATAGTACCTAAAGTTTAAAGCAGAAATTGGGGCACTTTTGACATTTTCATTTTTGACCAAAATCGACAGGTCCGGGGCTTAGGGAATTTCTCATATGCCACAAAACGGTTGAAGCTCCTGTTCAAAAATGATGCTCCAAAATCAACTTCTGTCACCTTAGTGATACATTTTGGGATAGTACCTAAAGTTTAAAGCAGAAATTGGGGCACTTTTGAAATTTTCATTTTTGACCAAAATCGATAGGTTCGGGGCTTATTGAATTTCTCATATGCCACAAAACGATTGAAGCTCCTGTTCAAAAATGATGCTCCAAAATCAACTTCTGTCACCTTAGTGATACATTTTGGGATAGTACCTAAAGTGTAAAGCAGAAATTGGGGCACTTTTGAAATTTTCATTTTTGACCAAAATCGACAGGTCCGGGGCTTAGGAAATTTCTCATATGCCACAAAACGGTTGAAGCTCCTGTTCAAAAATGATGCTCCGAAATCAACTTCTGTCACCTTAGTGATACATTTTGGGATAGTACCTAAAGTTTAAAGCAGAAATTGGGGCACTTTTGAAATTTTCATTTTTGACCAAAATCGACAGGTCCGGGGCTTAGGGAATTTCTCATATGCCACAAAACGATTGAAGCTCCTGTTCAAAAATGATGCTCTGAAATCAACTTCTGTCACCTTAGTGATACATTTTGGGATAGTACCTAAAGTTTAAAGCAGAAATTGGGGCACTTTTGAAATTTTCATTTTTGACCAAAATCGACAGGTCCGGGGCTTAGGGAATTTCTCATATGCCAGAAAAACGGTTGAAGCTCCTGTTCAAAAATGATGCTCCGAAATCAACTTCTGTCACCTTAGTGATACATTTTGGGATAGTACCTAAAGTTTAAAGCAGAAATTGGGGAACTTTTGAAATTTTCATTTTTGACCAAAATCGACAGGTCCGGGGCTTAGGGAATTTCTCATATGCCACAAAACGGTTGAAGCTCCTGTTCAAAAATGATGCTCTGAAATCAACTTCTGTCACCTTTGTGATACATTTTGGGATAGTACCTAAAGTTTAAAGCAGAAATTGGGGCACTTTTGAAATATTCATTTTTGACCAAAATCGACAGGTCCGGGGCTTAGGGAATTTCTCATATGCCACAAAACGGTTGAAGCTCCTGTTCAAAAATGATGCTCTGAAATCAACTTCTGTCACCTTTGTGATACATTTTGGGATAGTACCTAAAGTTTAAAGCAGAAATTGGGGCACTTTTGAAATATTCATTTTTGACCAAAATCGACAGGTCCGGGGCTTAGGGAATTTATCATATGCCACAAAATGGTTGAAGCTCCTGTTCAAAAATGATGCTCTGAAATCAACTTCTGTCACCTTTGTGATACATTTTGGGATAGTACTTACAGTTTAAAGCAGAAATTGGGGCACTTTTGAAATTTTCATTTTTGACCAAAATCGACAGGTCCGGGGCTTAGGGAATTTCTCATATGCCACAAAACGGTTGAAGCTCCTGTTCAAAAATGATGCTCTGAAATCAACTTCTGTCACCTTAGTGATACATTTTGGGATAGTACCTAAAGTTTAAAACAGAAATTGGGGAACTTTTGAAATTTTCATTTTTGACCAAAATCGACAGGTCCGGGGCTTAGGGAATTTCTCATATGCCACAAAACGGTTGAAGCTCCTGTTCAAAAATGATGCTCTGAAATCAACTTCTGTCACCTTTGTGATACATTTTGGGATAGTACCTAAAGTTTAAAGCAGAAATTGGGGCACTTTTGAAATATTCATTTTTGACCAAAATCGACAGGTCTGGGGCTTAGGGAATTTTTCATATGCCACAAAACGGTTGAAGCTCCTGTTCAAAAATGATGCTCCGAAATCACTTCTGTCACCTTAGTGATACATTTTGGGATAGTACCTAAAGTTTAAAGCAGAAATTGGGGAACTTTTGAAATTTTCATTTTTGACCAAAATCGACAGGTCCGGGGCTTAGGGAATTTTTCATATGCCACAAAACGGTTGAAGCTCCTGTTCAAAAATGATGATCCAAAATCAACTTCTGTCACCTTAGTGATACATTTTGGGATAGTACCTAAAGTTTAAAGCAGAAATTGGGGCACTTTTGAAATTTTCATTTTTGACCAAAATCGATAGGTTCGGGGCTTAGGGAATTTCTCATATGCCACAAAACGATTGAAGCTCCTGTTCAAAAATGATGCTCCGAAATCACTTCTGTCACCTTAGTGATACATTTTGGGATAGTACCTAAAGTTTAAAGCAGAAATTGGGGAACTTTTGAAATTTTCATTTTTGACCAAAATCGACAGGTCCGGGGCTTAGGGAATTTTTCATATGCCACAAAACGGTTGAAGCTCCTGTTCAAAAATGATGCTCCAAAATCAACTTCTGTCACCTTAGTGATACATTTTAGGATAGTACCTAAAGTTTAAAGCAGAAATTGGGGCACTTTTGACATTTTCATTTTTGACCAAAATCGACAGGTCCGGGGCTTAGGGAATTTCTCATATGCCACAAAACGGTTGAAGCTCCTGTTCAAAAATGATGCTCTGAAATCAACTTCTGTCACCTTTGTGATACATTTTGGGATAGTACCTAAAGTTTAAAGCAGAAATTGGGGCACTTTTGAAATTTTCATTTTTGACCAAAATCGATAGGTTCGGGGCTTAGGGAATTTCTCATATGCCACAAAACGATTGAAGCTCCTGTTCAAAAATGATGCTCCAAAATCAACTTCTGTCACCTTAGTGATACATTTTAGGATAGTACCTAAAGTTTAAAGCAGAAATTGGGGCACTTTTGACATTTTCATTTTTGACCAAAATCGACAGGTCCGGGGCTTAGGGAATTTCTCATATGCCACAAAATGGTTGAAGCTCCTGTTCAAAAATGATGCTCCAAAATCAACTTCTGTCACCTTAGTGATACATTTTGGGATAGTACCTAAAGTTTAAAGCAGAAATTGGGGCACTTTTGAAATTTTCATTTTTGACCAAAATCGATAGGTTCGGGGCTTATTGAATTTCTCATATGCCACAAAACGATTGAAGCTCCTGTTCAAAAATGATGCTCCAAAATCAACTTCTGTCACCTTAGTGATACATTTTGGGATAGTACCTAAAGTGTAAAGCAGAAATTGGGGCACTTTTGAAATTTTCATTTTTGACCAAAATCGACAGGTCCGGGGCTTAGGAAATTTCTCATATGCCACAAAACGGTTGAAGCTCCTGTTCAAAAATGATGCTCCGAAATCAACTTCTGTCACCTTAGTGATACATTTTGGGATAGTACCTAAAGTTTAAAGCAGAAATTGGGGCACTTTTGAAATTTTCATTTTTGACCAAAATCGACAGGTCCGGGGCTTAGGGAATTTCTCATATGCCACAAAACGATTGAAGCTCCTGTTCAAAAATGATGCTCTGAAATCAACTTCTGTCACCTTAGTGATACATTTTGGGATAGTACCTAAAGTTTAAAGCAGAAATTGGGGCACTTTTGAAATTTTCATTTTTGACCAAAATCGACAGGTCCGGGGCTTAGGGAATATCTCATATGCCAGAAAAACGGTTGAAGCTCCTGTTCAAAAATGATGCTCCGAAATCAACTTCTGTCACCTTAGTGATACATTTTGGGATAGTACCTAAAGTTTAAAGCAGAAATTGGGGAACTTTTGAAATTTTCATTTTTGACCAAAATCGACAGGTCCGGGGCTTAGGGAATTTCTCATATGCCACAAAACGGTTGAAGCTCCTGTTCAAAAATGATGCTCTGAAATCAACTTCTGTCACCTTTGTGATACATTTTGGGATAGTACCTAAAGTTTAAAGCAGAAATTGGGGCACTTTTGAAATATTCATTTTTGACCAAAATCGACAGGTCCGGGGCTTAGGGAATTTCTCATATGCCACAAAACGGTTGAAGCTCCTGTTCAAAAATGATGCTCTGAAATCAACTTCTGTCACCTTTGTGATACATTTTGGGATAGTACCTAAAGTTTAAAGCAGAAATTGGGGCACTTTTGAAATATTCATTTTTGACCAAAATCGACAGGTCCGGGGCTTAGGGAATTTATCATATGCCACAAAATGGTTGAAGCTCCTGTTCAAAAATGATACTCTGAAATCAACTTCTGTCACCTTTGTGATACATTTTGGGATAGTACTTACAGTTTAAAGCAGAAATTGGGGCACTTTTGAAATTTTCATTTTTGACCAAAATCGACAGGTCCGGGGCTTAGGGAATTTCTCATATGCCACAAAACGGTTGAAGCTCCTGTTCAAAAATGATGCTCTGAAATCAACTTCTGTCACCTTAGTGATACATTTTGGGATAGTACCTAAAGTTTAAAACAGAAATTGGGGAACTTTTGAAATTTTCATTTTTGACCAAAATCGACAGGTCCGGGGCTTAGGGAATTTCTCATATGCCACAAAACGGTTGAAGCTCCTGTTCAAAAATGATGCTCTGAAATCAACTTCTGTCACCTTTGTGATACATTTTGGGATAGTACCTAAAGTTTAAAGCAGAAATTGGGGCACTTTTGAAATATTCATTTTTGACCAAAATCGACAGGTCTGGGGCTTAGGGAATTTTTCATATGCCACAAAACGGTTGAAGCTCCTGTTCAAAAATGATGCTCCGAAATCACTTCTGTCACCTTAGTGATACATTTTGGGATAGTACCTAAAGTTTAAAGCAGAAATTGGGGAACTTTTGAAATTTTCATTTTTGACCAAAATCGACAGGTCCGGGGCTTAGGGAATTTTTCATATGCCACAAAACGGTTGAAGCTCCTGTTCAAAAATGATGCTCCAAAATCAACTTCTGTCACCTTAGTGATACATTTTGGGATAGTACCTAAAGTTTAAAGCAGAAATTGGGGCACTTTTGAAATTTTCATTTTTGACCAAAATCGATAGGTTCGGGGCTTAGGGAATTTCTCATATGCCACAAAACGATTGAAGCTCCTGTTCAAAAATGATGCTCCAAAATCAACTTCTGTCACCTTAGTGATACATTTTGGGATAGTACCTAAAGTTTAAAGCAGAAATTGGGGCACTTTTGACATTTTCATTTTTGACCAAAATCGACAGGTCCGGGGCTTAGGGAATTTCTCATATGCCACAAAACGGTTGAAGCTCCTGTTCAAAAATGATGCTCCAAAATCAACTTCTGTCACCTTAGTGATACATTTTGGGATAGTACCTAAAGTTTAAAGCAGAAATTGGGGCACTTTTGAAATTTTCATTTTTGACCAAAATCGATAGGTTCGGGGCTTATTGAATTTCTCATATGCCACAAAACGATTGAAGCTCCTGTTCAAAAATGATGCTCCAAAATCAACTTCTGTCACCTTAGTGATACATTTTGGGATAGAACCTAAAGTTTAAAGCAGAAATTGGGGCACTTTTGAAATTTTCATTTTTGACCAAAATCGACAGGTCCGGGGCTTAGGAAATTTCTCATATGCCACGAAAAGGTTGAAGCTCCTGTTCAAAAATGATGCTCCGAAATCAACTTCTGTCACCTTAGTGATACATTTTGGGATAGTACCTAAAGTTTAAAGCAGAAATTGGGGCACTTTTGAAATTTTCATTTTTGACCAAAATCGACAGGTCCGGGGCTTAGGGAATTTCTCATATGCCACAGAACGGTTGAAGCTCCTGTTCAAAAATGATGCTCCGAAATCAACTTCTGTCACCTTAGTGATACATTTTGGGATAGTACCTAAAGTTTAAAGCAGAAATTGGGGAACTTTTGAAATTTTCATTTTTGACCAAAATCGACAGGTCCGGGGCTTAGGGAATTTTTCATATGCCACAAAAACGGTTGAAGCTCCTGTTCAAAAATGATGCTCCAAAATCAACTTCTGTCACCTTAGTGATACATTTTGGGATAGTACCTAAAATTTAAAGCAGAAATTGGGGCACTTTTGAATTTTCATTTTTGACCAAAATCGACAGGTCCGGGGCTTAGGGAATTTTTCATATGCCACAAAACGGTTGAAGCTCCTGTTCAAAAATGATGCTCCAAAATATACTTCTGTCACCTTAGTGATACATTTTGGGATAGTACCTAAAGTTTAAAGCAGAAATTGGGGCACTTTTGAAATTTTCATTTTTGACCAAAATCGACAGGTCCGGGGCTTAGGGAATTTCTCATATGCCACAAAACGGTTGAAGCTCCAGTTCAAAAATGATGCTCCGAAATCAACTTCTGTCACCTTATTGATACATTTTGGGATAGTACCTAAAGTTTAAAACAGAAATTGGGGAACTTTTGAAATTTTCATTTTTGACCAAAATCGACAGGTCCGGGGCTTAGGGAATTTCTCATATGCCACAAAACGGTTGAAGCTCCTGTTCAAAAATGATGCTCTGAAATCAACTTCTATCACCTTTGTGATACATTTTGGGATAGTACCTAAAGTTTAAAGCAGAAATTGGGGCACTTTTGAAATATTCATTTTTGACCAAAATCGACAGGTCCGGGGCTTAGGGAATTTCTCATATGCCACAAAATGGTTGAAGCTCCTGTTCAAAAATGATGCTCCGAAATCACTTCTGTCACCTTAGTGATACATTTTGGGATAGTACCTAAAGTTTAAAGCAGAAATTGGGGAACTTTTGAAATTTTCATTTTTGACCAAAATCGACAGGTCCGGGGCTTAGGGAATTTCTCATATGCCACAAAACGGTTGAAGCTCCTGTTCAAAAATGATGCTCTGAAATCAACTTCTGTCACCTTTGTGATACATTTTGGGATAGTACCTAAAGTTTAAAGCAGAAATTGGGGCACTTTTGAATTTTCATTTTTGACCAAAATCGACAGGTCCGGGGCTTAGGGAATTTTTCATATGCCACAAAACGGTTGAAGCTCCTGTTCAAAAATGATGCTCCGAAATCAACTTCTGTCACCTTAGTGATACATTTTGGGATAGTACCTAAAGTTTAAAGCAGAAATTGGGGCACTTTTGAAATTTTCATTTTTGACCAAAATCGACAGGTCCGGGGCTTAGGGAATTTCTCATATGCCACAAAACGGTTGAAGCTCCTGTTCAAAAATGATGCTCTGAAATCAACTTCTGTCACCTTTGTGATACATTTTGGGATAGTACCTAAAGTTTAAAGCAGAAATTGGGGCACTTTTGAAATATTCATTTTTGACCAAAATCGACAGGTCTGGGGCTTAGGGAATTTTTCATATGCCACAAAACGGTTGAAGCTCCTGTTCAAAAATGATGCTCCGAAATCACTTCTGTCACCTTAGTGATACATTTTGGGATAGTACCTAAAGTTTAAAGCAGAAATTGGGGAACTTTTGAAATTTTCATTTTTGACCAAAATCGACAGGTCCGGGGCTTAGGGAATTTTTCATATGCCACAAAACGGTTGAAGCTCCTGTTCAAAAATGATGCTCCGAAATCACTTCTGTCACCTTAGTGATACATTTTGGGATAGTACCTAAAGTTTAAAGCAGAAATTGGGGAACTTTTGAAATTTTCATTTTTGACCAAAATCGACAGGTCCGGGGCTTAGGGAATTTTTCATATGCCACAAAACGGTTGAAGCTCCTGTTCAAAAATGATGATCCAAAATCAACTTCTGTCACCTTAGTGATACATTTTGGGATAGTACCTAAAGTTTAAAGCAGAAATTGGGGCACTTTTGAAATTTTCATTTTTGACCAAAATCGATAGGTTCGGGGCTTAGGGAATTTCTCATATGCCACAAAACGATTGAAGCTCCTGTTCAAAAATGATGCTCCAAAATCAACTTCTGTCACCTTAGTGATACATTTTAGGATAGTACCTAAAGTTTAAAGCAGAAATTGGGGCACTTTTGACATTTTCATTTTTGACCAAAATCGACAGGTCCGGGGCTTAGGGAATTTCTCATATGCCACAAAACGGTTGAAGCTCCTGTTCAAAAATGATGCTCTGAAATCAACTTCTGTCTCCTTTGTGATACATTTTGGGATAGTACCTAAAGTTTAAAGCAGAAATTGGGGCACTTTTGAAATTTTCATTTTTGACCAAAATCGACAGGTCCGGGGCTTAGGGAATTTCTCATATGCCTCAAAACGGTTGAAGCTCCTGTTCAAAAATGATGCTCTGAAATCAACTTCTGTCACCTTTGTGATACATTTTGGGATAGTACCTAAAGTTTATAGCAGAAATTGGGGCACTTTTGAAATATTCATTTTTGACCAAAATCGACAGGTCCGGGGCTTAGGGAATTTCTCATATGCCACAAAACGGTTGAAGCTCCTGTTCAAAAATGATGCTCCGAAATCAACTTCTGTCACCTTAGTGATACATTTTGGGATAGTACCTAAAGTATAAAGCAGAAAATGGGGCACTCTTGAAATTTTCATTTTTGACCAAAATCGACAGGTCTGGGGCTTAGGGAATTTTTCATATGCCACAAAACGGTTGAAGCTCCTGTTCAAAAATGATGCTCCGAAATCACTTCTGTCACCTTAGTGATACATTTTGGGATAGTACCTAAAGTTTAAAGCAGAAATTGGGGAACTTTTGAAATTTTCATTTTTGACCAAAATCGACAGGTCCGGGGCTTAGGGAATTTTTCATATGCCACAAAACGGTTGAAGCTCCTGTTCAAAAATGATGATCCAAAATCAACTTCTGTCACCTTAGTGATACATTTTGGGATAGTACCTAAAGTTTAAAGCAGAAATTGGGGCACTTTTGAAATTTTCATTTTTGACCAAAATCGATAGGTTCGGGGCTTATTGAATTTCTCATATGCCACAAAACGATTGAAGCTCCTGTTCAAAAATGATGCTCCAAAATCAACTTCTGTCACCTTAGTGATACATTTTGGGATAGTACCTAAAGTGTAAAGCAGAAATTGGGGCACTTTTGAAATTTTCATTTTTGACCAAAATCGACAGGTCCGGGGCTTAGGAAATTTCTCATATGCCACAAAACGGTTGAAGCTCCTGTTCAAAAATGATGCTCCGAAATCAACTTCTGTCACCTTAGTGATACATTTTGGGATAGTACCTAAAGTTTAAAGCAGAAATTGGGGCACTTTTGAAATTTTCATTTTTGACCAAAATCGACAGGTCCGGGGCTTAGGGAATTTCTCATATGCCACAAAACGATTGAAGCTCCTGTTCAAAAATGATGCTCTGAAATCAACTTCTGTCACCTTAGTGATACATTTTGGGATAGTACCTAAAGTTTAAAGCAGAAATTGGGGCACTTTTGAAATTTTCATTTTTGACCAAAATCGACAGGTCCGGGGCTTAGGGAATTTCTCATATGCCAGAAAAACGGTTGAAGCTCCTGTTCAAAAATGATGCTCCGAAATCAACTTCTGTCACCTTAGTGATACATTTTGGGATAGTACCTAAAGTTTAAAGCAGAAATTGGGGAACTTTTGAAATTTTCATTTTTGACCAAAATCGACAGGTCCGGGGCTTAGGGAATTTCTCATATGCCACAAAACGGTTGAAGCTCCTGTTCAAAAATGATGCTCTGAAATCAACTTCTGTCACCTTTGTGATACATTTTGGGATAGTACCTAAAGTTTAAAGCAGAAATTGGGGCACTTTTGAAATATTCATTTTTGACCAAAATCGACAGGTCCGGGGCTTAGGGAATTTCTCATATGCCACAAAACGGTTGAAGCTCCTGTTCAAAAAGGATGCTCTGAAATCAACTTCTGTCACCTTTGTGATACATTTTGGGATAGTACCTAAAGTTTAAAGCAGAAATTGGGGCACTTTTGAAATATTCATTTTTGACCAAAATCGACAGGTCCGGGGCTTAGGGAATTTATCATATGCCACAAAATGGTTGAAGCTCCTGTTCAAAAATGATGCTCTGAAATCAACTTCTGTCACCTTTGTGATACATTTTGGGATAGTACTTACAGTTTAAAGCAGAAATTGGGGCACTTTTGAAATTTTCATTTTTGACCAAAATCGACAGGTCCGGGGCTTAGGGAATTTCTCATATGCCACAAAACGGTTGAAGCTCCTGTTCAAAAATGATGCTCTGAAATCAACTTCTGTCACCTTAGTGATACATTTTGGGATAGTACCTAAAGTTTAAAACAGAAATTGGGGAACTTTTGAAATTTTCATTTTTGACCAAAATCGACAGGTCCGGGGCTTAGGGAATTTTTCATATGCCACAAAACGGTTGAAGCTCCTGTTCAAAAATGATGCTCCAAAATCAACTTCTGTCACCTTAGTGATACATTTTGGGATAGTACCTAAAGTTTAAAGCAGAAATTGGGGCACTTTTGAAATTTTCATTTTTGACCAAAATCGATAGGTTCGGGGCTTAGGGAATTTCTCATATGCCACAAAACGATTGAAGCTCCTGTTCAAAAATGATGCTCCAAAATCAACTTCTGTCACCTTAGTGATACATTTTGGGATAGTACCTAAAGTTTAAAGCAGAAATTGGGGCACTTTTGACATTTTCATTTTTGACCAAAATCGACAGGTCCGGGGCTTAGGGAATTTCTCATATGCCACAAAACGGTTGAAGCTCCTGTTCAAAAATGATGCTCCAAAATCAACTTCTGTCACCTTAGTGATACATTTTGGGATAGTACCTAAAGTTTAAAGCAGAAATTGGGGCACTTTTGAAATTTTCATTTTTGACCAAAATCGATAGGTTCGGGGCTTATTGAATTTCTCATATGCCACAAAACGATTGAAGCTCCTGTTCAAAAATGATGCTCCAAAATCAACTTCTGTCACCTTAGTGATACATTTTGGGATAGAACCTAAAGTTTAAAGCAGAAATTGGGGCACTTTTGAAATTTTCATTTTTGACCAAAATCGACAGGTCCGGGGCTTAGGAAATTTCTCATATGCCACGAAAAGGTTGAAGCTCCTGTTCAAAAATGATGCTCCGAAATCAACTTCTGTCACCTTAGTGATACATTTTGGGATAGTACCTAAAGTTTAAAGCAGAAATTGGGGCACTTTTGAAATTTTCATTTTTGACCAAAATCGACAGGTCCGGGGCTTAGGGAATTTCTCATATGCCACAGAACGGTTGAAGCTCCTGTTCAAAAATGATGCTCCGAAATCAACTTCTGTCACCTTAGTGATACATTTTGGGATAGTACCTAAAGTTTAAAGCAGAAATTGGGGAACTTTTGAAATTTTCATTTTTGACCAAAATCGACAGGTCCGGGGCTTAGGGAATTTCTCATATGCCACAAAACGGTTGAAGCTCCTGTTCAAAAATGATGCTCTGAAATCAACTTCTGTCACCTTTGTGATACATTTTGGGATAGTACCTAAAGTTTAAAGCAGAAATTGGGACACTTTTGAAATATTCATTTTTGACCAAAATCTACAGGTCCAGGGCTTAGGGAATTTTTCATATGCCACAAAACGGTTGAAGCTCCTGTTCAAAAATGATGCTCCAAAATCAACTTCTGTCACCTTAGTGATACATTTTGGGATAGTACCTAAAATTTAAAGCAGAAATTGGGGCACTTTTGAATTTTCATTTTTGACCAAAATCGACAGGTCCGGGGCTTAGGGAATTTTTCATATGCCACAAAATGGTTGAAGCTCCTGTTCAAAAATGATGCTCCAAAATATACTTCTGTCACCTTAGTGATACATTTTGGGATAGTACCTAAAGTTTAAAGCAGAAATTGGGGCACTTTTGAAATTTTCATTTTTGACCAAAATCGACAGGTCCGGGGCTTAGGGAATTTCTCATATGCCACAAAACGGTTGAAGCTCCTGTTCAAAAATGATGCTCCGAAATCAACTTCTGTCACCTTATTGATACATTTTGGGATAGTACCTAAAGTTTAAAACAGAAATTGGGGAACTTTTGAAATTTTCATTTTTGACCAAAATCGACAGGTCCGGGGCTTAGGGAATTTCTCATATGCCACAAAACGGTTGAAGCTCCTGTTCAAAAATGATGCTCTGAAATCAACTTCTGTCACCTTTGTGATACATTTTGGGATAGTACCTAAAGTTTAAAGCAGAAATTGGGGCACTTTTGAAATATTCATTTTTGACCAAAATCGACAGGTCCGGGGCTTAGGGAATTTCTCATATGCCACAAAACGGTTGAAGCTCCTGTTCAAAAATGATGCTCCGAAATCACTTCTGTCACCTTAGTGATACATTTTGGGATAGTACCTAAAGTTTAAAGCAGAAATTGGGGAACTTTTGAAATTTTCATTTTTGACCAAAATCGACAGGTCCGGGGCTTAGGGAATTTCTCATATGCCACAAAACGGTTGAAGCTCCTGTTCAAAAATGATGCTCTGAAATCAACTTCTGTCACCTTTGTGATACATTTTGGGATAGTACCTAAAGTTTAAAGCAGAAATTGGGGCACTTTGGAAATATTCATTTTTGACCAAAATCGACAGGTCCGGGGCTTAGGGAATTTCTCATATGCCACAAAACGGTTGAAGCTCCTGTTCAAAAATGATGCTCTGAAATCAACTTCTGTCACCTTTGTGATACATTTTGGGATAGTACCTAAAGTTTAAAGCAGAAATTGGGGCACTTTTGAAATATTCATTTTTGACCAAAATCGAAAGGTCCGGGGCTTAGGGAATTTCTCATATGCCACAAAACGGTTGAAGCTCCTGTTCAAAAATGATGCTCTGAAATTAACTTCTGTCACCTTTGTGATACATTTTGGGATAGTACCTAAAGTTTAAAGCAGAAATTGGGGCACTTTTGAAATATTCATTTTTGACCAAAATCGACAGGTCTGGGGCTTAGGGAATTTTTCATATGCCACAAAACGGTTGAAGCTCCTGTTCAAAAATGATGCTCCGAAATCACTTCTGTCACCTTAGTGATACATTTTGGGATAGTACCTAAAGTTTAAAGCAGAAATTGGGGAACTTTTGAAATTTTCATTTTTGACCAAAATCGACAGGTCCGGGGCTTAGGGAATTTTTCATATGCCACAAAACGGTTGAAGCTCCAGTTCAAAAATGATGCTCCAAAATCAACTTCTGTCACCTTAGTGATACATTTTGGGATAGTACCTAAAGTTTAAAGCAGAAATTGGGGCACTTTTGAAATTTTCATTTTTGACCAAAATCGATAGGTTCGGGGCTTAGGGAATTTCTCATATGCCACAAAACGATTGAAGCTCCTGTTCAAAAATGATGCTCCAAAATCAACTTCTGTCACCTTAGTGATACATTTTGGGATAGTACCTAAAGTTTAAAGCAGAAATTGGGGCACTTTTGACATTTTCATTTTTGACCAAAATCGACAGGTCCGGGGCTTAGGGAATTTCTCATATGCCACAAAACGGTTGAAGCTCCTGTTCAAAAATGATGCTCCAAAATCAACTTCTGTCACCTTAGTGATACATTTTGGGATAGTACCTAAAGTTTAAAGCAGAAATTGGGGCACTTTTAAAATTTTCATTTTTGACCAAAATCGACAGGTCCGGGGCTTAGGAAATTTCTCATATGCCACAAAACGGTTGAAGCTCCTGTTCAAAAATGATGCTCCGAAATCAACTTCTGTCACCTTAGTGATACATTTTGGGATAGTACCTAAAGTTTAAAGCAGAAATTGGGGCACTTTTGAAATTTTCATTTTTGACCATAATCGACAGGTCCGGGGCTTAGGGAATTTCTCATATGCCACAAAACGATTGAAGCTCCTGTTCAAAAATGATGCTCTGAAATCAACTTCTGTCACCTTAGTGATACATTTTGGGATAGTACCTAAAGTTTAAAGCAGAAATTGGGGCACTTTTGAAATTTTCATTTTTGACCAAAATCGACAGGTCCGGGGCTTAGGGAATTTCTCATATGCCACAAAACGGTTGAAGCTCCTGTTCAAAAATGATGCTCCGAAATCAACTTCTGTCACCTTAGTGATACATTTTGGGATAGTACCTAAAGTTTAAAGCAGAAATTGGGGAACTTTTGAAATTTTCATTTTTGACCAAAATCGACAGGTCCGGGGCTTAGGGAATTTCTCATATGCCACAAAACGGTTGAAGCTCCTGTTCAAAAATGATGCTCTGAAATCAACTTCTGTCACCTTTGTGATACATTTTGGGATAGTACCTAAAGTTTAAAGCAGAAATTGGGGCACTTTTGAAATATTCATTTTTGACCAAAATCGACAGGTCCGGGGCTTAGGGAATTTCTCATATGCCACAAAACGGTTGAAGCTCCTGTTCAAAAATGATGCTCTGAAATCAACTTCTGTCACCTTTGTGATACATTTTGGGATAGTACCTAAAGTTTAAAGCAGAAATTGGGGCACTTTTGAAATATTCATTTTTGACCAAAATCGACAGGTCCGGGGCTTAGGGAATTTCTCATATGCCACAAATCGGTTGAAGCTCCTGTTCAAAAATGATGCTCCGAAATCAACTTCTGTCACCTTAGTGATACATTTTGGGATAGTTCCTAAAGTTTAAAACAGAAATTGGGGAACTTTTGAAATTTTCATTTTTGACCAAAATCGACAGGTCCGGGGCTTAGGGAATTTCTCATATGCCACAAAACGGTTGAAGCTCCTGTTCAAAAATGATGCTCCGAAATCAACTTCTGTCACCTTAGTGATACATTTTGGGATAGTTCCTAAAGTTTAAAACAGAAATTGGGGAACTTTTGAAATTTTCATTTTTGACCAAAATCGACAGGTCCGGGGCTTAGGGAATTTCTCATATGCCACAAAACGGTTGAAGCTCCTGTTCAAAAACGATGCTCCGAAATCAACTACTGTCACCTTAGTGATACATTTTGGGATAGTACCTAAAGTTTAAAGCAGAAATTGGGGAACTTTTGAAATTTTCATTTTTGACCAAAATCGACAGGTCTGGGGCTTAGGGAATTTCTCATATGCCACAAAACGGTTGAAGCTCCTGTTCAAAAATGATGCTCTGAAATCAACTTCTGTCACCTTTGTGATACATTTTGGGATAGTACCTAAAGTTTAAAGCAGAAATTGGGGCACTTTTGAAATATTCATTTTTGACCAAAATCGACAGGTCCGGGGCTTAGGGAATTTATCATATGCCACAAAACGGTTGAAGCTCCTGTTCAAAAATGATGCTCTGAAATCAACTTCTGTCACCTTTGTGATACATTTTGGGATAGTACCTACAGTTTAAAGCAGAAATTGGGGCACTTTTGAAATTTTCATTTTTGACCAAAATCGACAGGTCCGGGGCTTAGGGAATTTCTCATATGCCACAAAACGGTTGAAGCTCCTGTTCAAAAATGATGCTCCAAAATCAACTTCTGTCACCTTAGTGATACATTTTGGGATAGTACCTAAAGTTTAAAGCAGAAATTGGGGCACTTTTGAAATTTTCATTTTTGACCAAAATCGATAGGTTCGGGGCTTATTGAATTTCTCATATGCCACAAAACGATTGAAGCTCCTGTTCAAAAATGATGCTCCAAAATCAACTTCTGTCACCTTAGTGATACATTTTGGGATATTACCTAAAGTTTAAAGCAGAAATTGGGGCACTTTTGACATTTTCATTTTTGACCAAAATCGACAGGTCCGGGGCTTAGGGAATTTCTCATATGCCACAAAACGGTTGAAGCTCCTGTTCAAAAATGATGCTCCGAAATCAACTTCTGTCACCTTAGTGATACATTTTGGGATAGTACCTAAAGTTTAAAGCAGAAATTGGGGAACTTTTGAAATTTTCATTTTTGACCAAAATCGACAGGTCCGGGGCTTAGGGAATTTCTCATATGCCACAAAACGGTTGAAGCTCCTGTTCAAAAATGATGCTCTGAAATCAACTTCTGTCACCTTAGTGATACATTTTGGGATAGTACCTAAAGTTTAAAGCAGAAATTGGGGCACTTTTGACATTTTCATTTTTGACCAAAATCGACAGGTCCGGGGCTTAGGGAATTTCTCATATGCCACAAAACGATTGAAGCTCCTGTTCAAAAATGATGCTCCAAAATCAACTTCTGTCACCTTAGTGATACATTTTGGGATAGTACCTAAAGTTTAAAGCAGAAATTGGGGCACTTTTGACATTTTCATTTTTGACCAAAATCGACAGGTCCGGGGCTTAGGGAATTTCTCATATGCCACAGAACGGTTGAAGCTCCTGTTCAAAAATGATGCTCCGAAATCAACTTCTGTCACCTTAGTGATACATTTTGGGATAGTACCTAAAGTTTAAAGCAGAAATTGGGGAACTTTTGAAATTTTCATTTTTGACCAAAATCGACAGGTCCGGGGCTTAGGGAATTTCTCATATGCCACAGAACGGTTGAAGCTCCTGTTCAAAAATGATGCTCCGAAATCAACTTCTGTCACCTTAGTGATACATTTTGGGATAGTACCTAAAGTTTAAAGCAGAAATTGGGGCACTTTTGACATTTTCATTTTTGACCAAAATCGACAGGTCCGGGGCTTAGGAAATTTCTCATATGCCACAAAACGGTTGAAGCTCCTGTTCAAAAATGATGCTCCAAAATCAACTTCTGTCACCTTAGTGATACATTTTGGGATAGTACCTAAAGTTTAAAGCAGAAATTGGGGCACTTTTGAAATTTTCATTTTTGACCAAAATCGACAGGTCCGGGGCTTAGGAAATTTCTCATATGCCACAAAACGGTTGAAGCTCCTGTTCAAAAATGATGCTCCGAAATCAACTTCTGTCACCTTAGTGATACATTTTGGGATAGTACCTAAAGTTTAAAGCAGAAATTGGGGCACTTTTGAAATTTTCATTTTTGACCATAATCGACAGGTCCGGGGCTTAGGGAATTTCTCATATGCCACAAAACGATTGAAGCTCCTGTTCAAAAATGATGCTCTGAAATCAACTTCTGTCACCTTAGTGATACATTTTGGGATAGTACCTAAAGTTTAAAGCAGAAATTGGGGCACTTTTGAAATTTTCATTTTTGACCAAAATCGACAGGTCCGGGGCTTAGGGAATTTCTCATATGCCACAAAACGGTTGAAGCTCCTGTTCAAAAATGATGCTCCGAAATCAACTTCTGTCACCTTAGTGATACATTTTGGGATAGTACCTAAAGTTTAAAGCAGAAATTGGGGAACTTTTGAAATTTTCATTTTTGACCAAAATCGACAGGTCCGGGGCTTAGGGAATTTCTCATATGCCACAAAACGGTTGAAGCTCCTGTTCAAAAATGATGCTCTGAAATCAACTTCTGTCACCTTTGTGATACATTTTGGGATAGTACCTAAAGTTTAAAGCAGAAATTGGGGCACTTTTGAAATATTCATTTTTGACCAAAATCGACAGGTCCGGGGCTTAGGGAATTTCTCATATGCCACAAAATGGTTGAAGCTCCTGTTCAAAAATGATGCTCTGAAATCAACTTCTGTCACCTTTGTGATACATTTTGGGATAGTACCTAAAGTTTAAAGCAGAAATTGGGGCACTTTTGAAAAATTCATTTTTGACCAAAATCGACAGGTCCGGGGCTTAGGGAATTTATCATATGCCACAAAACGGTTGAAGCTCCTGTTCAAAAATGATGCTCTGAAATCAACTTCTGTCACCTTTGTGATACATTTTGGGATAGTACCTACAGTTTAAAGCAGAAATTGGGGCACTTTTGAAATTTTCATTTTTGACCAAAATCGACAGGTCCGGGGCTTAGGGAATTTCTCATATGCCACAAATCGGTTGAAGCTCCTGTTCAAAAATGATGCTCCGAAATCAACTTCTGTCACCTTAGTGATACATTTTGGGATAGTTCCTAAAGTTTAAAACAGAAATTGGGGAACTTTTGAAATTTTCATTTTTGACCAAAATCGACAGGTCCGGGGCTTAGGGAATTTCTCATATGCCACAAAACGGTTGAAGCTCCTGTTCAAAAACGATGCTCCGAAATCAACTTCTGTCACCTTAGTGATACATTTTGGGATAGTACCTAAAGTTTAAAGCAGAAATTGGGGAACTTTTGAAATTTTCATTTTTGACCAAAATCGACAGGTCTGGGGCTTAGGGAATTTCTCATATGCCACAAAACGGTTGAAGCTCCTGTTCAAAAATGATGCTCTGAAATCAACTTCTGTCACCTTTGTGATACATTTTGGGATAGTACCTAAAGTTTAAAGCAGAAATTGGGGCACTTTTGAAATATTCATTTTTGACCAAAATCGACAGGTCCGGGGCTTAGGGAATTTATCATATGCCACAAAACGGTTGAAGCTCCTGTTCAAAAATGATGCTCTGAAATCAACTTCTGTCACCTTTGTGATACATTTTGGGATAGTACCTACAGTTTAAAGCAGAAATTGGGGCACTTTTGAAATTTTCATTTTTGACCAAAATCGACAGGTCCGGGGCTTAGGGAATTTCTCATATGCCACAAAACGGTTGAAGCTCCTGTTCAAAAATGATGCTCCAAAATCAACTTCTGTCACCTTAGTGATACATTTTGGGATAGTACCTAAAGTTTAAAGCAGAAATTGGGGCACTTTTGAAATTTTCATTTTTGACCAAAATCGATAGGTTCGGGGCTTATTGAATTTCTCATATGCCACAAAACGATTGAAGCTCCTGTTCAAAAATGATGCTCCAAAATCAACTTCTGTCACCTTAGTGATACATTTTGGGATAGTACCTAAAGTTTAAAGCAGAAATTGGGGCACTTTTGACATTTTCATTTTTGACCAAAATCGACAGGTCCGGGGCTTAGGGAATTTCTCATATGCCACAAAACGGTTGAAGCTCCTGTTCAAAAATGATGCTCCGAAATCAACTTCTGTCACCTTAGTGATACATTTTGGGATAGTACCTAAAGTTTAAAGCAGAAATTGGGGAACTTTTGAAATTTTCATTTTTGACCAAAATCGACAGGTCCGGGGCTTAGGGAATTTCTCATATGCCACAAAACGGTTGAAGCTCCTGTTCAAAAATGATGCTCCGAAATCAACTTCTGTCACCTTAGTGATACATTTTGGGATAGTACCTAAAGTTTAAAGCAGAAATTGGGGCACTTTTGAAATTTTCATTTTTGACCAAAATCGACAGGTCCGGGGCTTAGGGAATTTCTCATATGCCACAAAACGATTGAAGCTCCTGTTCAAAAATGATGCTCTGAAATCAACTTCTGTCACCTTAGTGATACATTTTGGGATAGTACCTAAAGTTTAAAGCAGAAATTGGGGCACTTTTGAAATTTTCATTTTTGACCAAAATCGACAGGTTCGGGGCTTAGGGAATTTCTCATATGCCACAGAACGGTTGAAGCTCCTGTTCAAAAATGATGCTCCGAAATCAACTTCTGTCACCTTAGTGATACATTTTGGGATAGTACCTAAAGTTTAAAGCAGAAATTGGGGAACTTTTGAAATTTTCATTTTTGACCAAAATCGACAGGTCCGGGGCTTAGGGAATTTCTCATATGCCACAGAACGGTTGAAGCTCCTGTTCAAAAATGATGCTCCGAAATCAACTTCTGTCACCTTAGTGATACATTTTGGGATAGTACCTAAAGTTTAAAGCAGAAATTGGGGAACTTTTGAAATTTTCATTTTTGACCAAAATCGACAGGTCCGGGGCTTAGGGAATTTTTCATATGCCACAAAACGGTTGAAGCTCCTGTTCAAAAATGATGCTCCAAAATCAACTTCTGTCACCTTAGTGATACATTTTGGGATAGTACCTAAAGTTTAAAGCAGAAATTGGGGCACTTTTGAAATTTTCATTTTTGACCAAAATCGATAGGTCCGGGGCTTAGGGAATTTCTCATATGCCACAAAACGATTGAAGCTCCTGTTCAAAAATGATGCTCCAAAATCAACTTCTGTCACCTTAGTGATACATTTTGGGATAGTACCTAAAGTTTAAAGCAGAAATTGGGGCACTTTTGACATTTTCATTTTTGACCAAAATCGACAGGTCCGGGGCTTAGGGAATTTCTCATATGCCACAAAACGGTTGAAGCTCCTGTTCAAAAATGATGCTCCAAAATCAACTTCTGTCACCTTAGTGATACATTTTGGGATAGTACCTAAAGTTTAAAGCAGAAATTGGGGCACTTTTGAAATTTTCATTTTTGGCCAAAATTGACAGGTCCGGGGCTTAGGAAATTTCTCATATGCCACAAAACGGTTGAAGCTCCTGTTCAAAAATGATGCTCCGAAATCAACTTCTGTCACCTTAGTGATACATTTTGGGATAGTACCTAAAGTTTAAAGCAGAAATTGGGGCACTTTTGAAATTTTCATTTTTGACCATAATCGACAGGTCCGGGGCTTAGGGAATTTCTCATATGCCACAAAACGATTGAAGCTCCTGTTCAAAAATGATGCTCTGAAATCAACTTCTGTCACCTTAGTGATACATTTTGGGATAGTACCTAAAGTTTAAAGCAGAAATTGGGGCACTTTTGAAATTTTCATTTTTGACCAAAATCGACAGGTCCGGGGCTTAGGGAATTTCTCATATGCCACAAAACGGTTGAAGCTCCTGTTCAAAAATGATGCTCCGAAATCAACTTCTGTCACCTTAGTGATACATTTTGGGATAGTACCTAAAGTTTAAAGCAGAAATTGGGGAACTTTTGAAATTTTCATTTTTGACCAAAATCGACAGGTCCGGGGCTTAGGGAATTTCTCATATGCCACAAAACGGTTGAAGCTCCTGTTCAAAAATGATGCTCTGAAATCAACTTCTGTCACCTTTGTGATACATTTTGGGATAGTACCTAAAGTTTAAAGCAGAAATTGGGGCACTTTTGAAATATTCATTTTTGACCAAAATCGACAGGTCCGGGGCTTAGGGAATTTCTCATATGCCACAAAACGGTTGAAGCTCCTGTTCAAAAATGATGCTCTGAAATCAACTTCTGTCACCTTTGTGATACATTTTGGGATAGTACCTAAAGTTTAAAGCAGAAATTGGGGCACTTTTGAAATATTCATTTTTGACCAAAATCGACAGGTCCGGGGCTTAGGGAATTTATCATATGCCACAAAACGGTTGAAGCTCCTGTTCAAAAATGATGCTCTGAAATCAACTTCTGTCACCTTTGTGATACATTTTGGGATAGTACCTACAGTTTAAAGCAGAAATTGGGGCACTTTTGAAATTTTCATTTTTGACCAAAATCGACAGGTCCGGGGCTTAGGGAATTTCTCATATGCCACAAATCGGTTGAAGCTCCTGTTCAAAAATGATGCTCCGAAATCAACTTCTGTCACCTTAGTGATACATTTTGGGATAGTTCCTAAAGTTTAAAACAGAAATTGGGGAACTTTTGAAATTTTCATTTTTGACCAAAATCGACAGGTCCGGGGCTTAGGGAATTTCTCATATGCCACAAAACGGTTGAAGCTCCTGTTCAAAAATGATGCTCCGAAATCAACTTCTGTCACCTTAGTGATAAATTTTGGGATAGTACCTAAAGTTTAAAGCAGAAATTGGGGAACTTTTGAAATTTTCATTTTTGACCAAAATCGACAGGTCTGGGGCTTAGGGAATTTCTCATATGCCACAAAACGGTTGAAGCTCCTGTTCAAAAATGATGCTCTGAAATCAACTTCTGTCACCTTTGTGATACATTTTGGGATAGTACCTAAAGTTTAAAGCAGAAATTGGGGCACTTTTGAAATATTCATTTTTGACCAAAATCGACAGGTCCGGGGCTTAGGGAATTTATCATATGCCACAAAACGGTTGAAGCTCCTGTTCAAAAATGATGCTCTGAAATCAACTTCTGTCACCTTTGTGATACATTTTGGGATAGTACCTACAGTTTAAAGCAGAAATTGGGGCACTTTTGAAATTTTCATTTTTGACCAAAATCGACAGGTCCGGGGCTTAGGGAATTTCTCATATGCCACAGAACGGTTGAAGCTCCTGTTCAAAAATGATGCTCCGAAATCAACTTCTGTCACCTTAGTGATACATTTTGGGATAGTACCTAAAGTTTAAAGCAGAAATTGGGGAACTTTTGAAATTTTCATTTTTGACCAAAATCGACAGGTCCGGGGCTTAGGGAATTTTTCATATGCCACAAAACGGTTGAAGCTCCTGTTCAAAAATGATGCTCCAAAATCAACTTCTGTCACCTTAGTGATACATTTTGGGATAGTACCTAAAGTTTAAAGCAGAAATTGGGGCACTTTTGAAATTTTCATTTTTGACCAAAATCGATAGGTCCGGGGCTTAGGGAATTTCTCATATGCCACAAAACGATTGAAGCTCCTGTTCAAAAATGATGCTCCAAAATCAACTTCTGTCACCTTAGTGATACATTTTGGGATAGTACCTAAAGTTTAAAGCAGAAATTGGGGCACTTTTGACATTTTCATTTTTGACCAAAATCGACAGGTCCGGGGCTTAGGGAATTTCTCATATGCCACAAAACGGTTGAAGCTCCTGTTCAAAAATGATGCTCCAAAATCAACTTCTGTCACCTTAGTGATACATTTTGGGATAGTACCTAAAGTTTAAAGCAGAAATTGGGGCACTTTTGAAATTTTCATTTTTGACCAAAATCGACAGGTCCGGGGCTTAGGAAATTTCTCATATGCCACAAAACGGTTGAAGCTCCTGTTCAAAAATGATGCTCCGAAATCAACTTCTGTCACCTTAGTGATACATTTTGGGATAGTACCTAAAGTTTAAAGCAGAAATTGGGGCACTTTTGAAATTTTCATTTTTGACCATAATCGACAGGTCCGGGGCTTAGGGAATTTCTCATATGCCACAAAACGATTGAAGCTCCTGTTCAAAAATGATGCTCTGAAATCAACTTCTGTCACCTTAGTGATACATTTTGGGATAGTACCTAAAGTTTAAAGCAGAAATTGGGGCACTTTTGAAATTTTCATTTTTGACCAAAATCGACAGGTTCGGGGCTTAGGGAATTTCTCATATGCCACAGAACGGTTGAAGCTCCTGTTCAAAAATGATGCTCCGAAATCAACTTCTGTCACCTTAGTGATACATTTTGGGATAGTACCTAAAGTTTAAAGCAGAAATTGGGGAACTTTTGAAATTTTCATTTTTGACCAAAATCGACAGGTCCGGGGCTTAGGGAATTTTTCATATGCCACAAAACGGTTGAAGCTCCTGTTCAAAAATGATGCTCCAAAATCAACTTCTGTCACCTTAGTGATACATTTTGGGATAGTACCTAAAGTTTAAAGCAGAAATTGGGGCACTTTTGAAATTTTCATTTTTGACCAAAATCGATAGGTCCGGGGCTTAGGGAATTTCTCATATGCCACAAAACGATTGAAGCTCCTGTTCAAAAATGATGCTCCAAAATCAACTTCTGTCACCTTAGTGATACATTTTGGGATAGTACCTAAAGTTTAAAGCAGAAATTGGGGCACTTTTGACATTTTCATTTTTGACCAAAATCGACAGGTCCGGGGCTTAGGGAATTTCTCATATGCCACAAAACGGTTGAAGCTCCTGTTCAAAAATGATGCTCCAAAATCAACTTCTGTCACCTTAGTGATACATTTTGGGATAGTACCTAAAGTTTAAAGCAGAAATTGGGGCACTTTTGAAATTTTCATTTTTGACCATAATCGACAGGTCCGGGGCTTAGGGAATTTCTCATATGCCACAAAACGATTGAAGCTCCTGTTCAAAAATGATGCTCTGAAATCAACTTCTGTCACCTTAGTGATACATTTTGGGATAGTACCTAAAGTTTAAAGCAGAAATTGGGGCACTTTTGAAATTTTCATTTTTGACCAAAATCGACAGGTCCGGGGCTTAGGGAATTTCTCATATGCCACAAAACGGTTGAAGCTCCTGTTCAAAAATGATGCTCCGAAATCAACTTCTGTCACCTTAGTGATACATTTTGGGATAGTACCTAAAGTTTAAAGCAGAAATTGGGGAACTTTTGAAATTTTCATTTTTGACCAAAATCGACAGGTCCGGGGCTTAGGGAATTTCTCATATGCCACAAAACGGTTGAAGCTCCTGTTCAAAAATGATGCTCTGAAATCAACTTCTGTCACCTTTGTGATACATTTTGGGATAGTACCTAAAGTTTAAAGCAGAAATTGGGGCACTTTTGAAATATTCATTTTTGACCAAAATCGACAGGTCCGGGGCTTAGGGAATTTCTCATATGCCACAAAATGGTTGAAGCTCCTGTTCAAAAATGATGCTCTGAAATCAACTTCTGTCACCTTTGTGATACATTTTGGGATAGTACCTAAAGTTTAAAGCAGAAATTGGGGCACTTTTGAAAAATTCATTTTTGACCAAAATCGACAGGTCCGGGGCTTAGGGAATTTATCATATGCCACAAAACGGTTGAAGCTCCTGTTCAAAAATGATGCTCTGAAATCAACTTCTGTCACCTTTGTGATACATTTTGGGATAGTACCTACAGTTTAAAGCAGAAATTGGGGCACTTTTGAAATTTTCATTTTTGACCAAAATCGACAGGTCCGGGGCTTAGGGAATTTCTCATATGCCACAAATCGGTTGAAGCTCCTGTTCAAAAATGATGCTCCGAAATCAACTTCTGTCACCTTAGTGATACATTTTGGGATAGTTCCTAAAGTTTAAAACAGAAATTGGGGAACTTTTGAAATTTTCATTTTTGACCAAAATCGACAGGTCCGGGGCTTAGGGAATTTCTCATATGCCACAAAACGGTTGAAGCTCCTGTTCAAAAACGATGCTCCGAAATCAACTTCTGTCACCTTAGTGATACATTTTGGGATAGTACCTAAAGTTTAAAGCAGAAATTGGGGAACTTTTGAAATTTTCATTTTTGACCAAAATCGACAGGTCTGGGGCTTAGGGAATTTCTCATATGCCACAAAACGGTTGAAGCTCCTGTTCAAAAATGATGCTCTGAAATCAACTTCTGTCACCTTTGTGATACATTTTGGGATAGTACCTAAAGTTTAAAGCAGAAATTGGGGCACTTTTGAAATATTCATTTTTGACCAAAATCGACAGGTCCGGGGCTTAGGGAATTTATCATATGCCACAAAACGGTTGAAGCTCCTGTTCAAAAATGATGCTCTGAAATCAACTTCTGTCACCTTTGTGATACATTTTGGGATAGTACCTACAGTTTAAAGCAGAAATTGGGGCACTTTTGAAATTTTCATTTTTGACCAAAATCGACAGGTCCGGGGCTTAGGGAATTTCTCATATGCCACAAAACGGTTGAAGCTCCTGTTCAAAAATGATGCTCCAAAATCAACTTCTGTCACCTTAGTGATACATTTTGGGATAGTACCTAAAGTTTAAAGCAGAAATTGGGGCACTTTTGAAATTTTCATTTTTGACCAAAATCGATAGGTTCGGGGCTTATTGAATTTCTCATATGCCACAAAACGATTGAAGCTCCTGTTCAAAAATGATGCTCCAAAATCAACTTCTGTCACCTTAGTGATACATTTTGGGATAGTACCTAAAGTTTAAAGCAGAAATTGGGGCACTTTTGACATTTTCATTTTTGACCAAAATCGACAGGTCCGGGGCTTAGGGAATTTCTCATATGCCACAAAACGGTTGAAGCTCCTGTTCAAAAATGATGCTCCGAAATCAACTTCTGTCACCTTAGTGATACATTTTGGGATAGTACCTAAAGTTTAAAGCAGAAATTGGGGAACTTTTGAAATTTTCATTTTTGACCAAAATCGACAGGTCCGGGGCTTAGGGAATTTCTCATATGCCACAAAACGGTTGAAGCTCCTGTTCAAAAATGATGCTCCGAAATCAACTTCTGTCACCTTAGTGATACATTTTGGGATAGTACCTAAAGTTTAAAGCAGAAATTGGGGCACTTTTGAAATTTTCATTTTTGACCAAAATCGACAGGTCCGGGGCTTAGGGAATTTCTCATATGCCACAAAACGATTGAAGCTCCTGTTCAAAAATGATGCTCTGAAATCAACTTCTGTCACCTTAGTGATACATTTTGGGATAGTACCTAAAGTTTAAAGCAGAAATTGGGGCACTTTTGAAATTTTCATTTTTGACCAAAATCGACAGGTTCGGGGCTTAGGGAATTTCTCATATGCCACAGAACGGTTGAAGCTCCTGTTCAAAAATGATGCTCCGAAATCAACTTCTGTCACCTTAGTGATACATTTTGGGATAGTACCTAAAGTTTAAAGCAGAAATTGGGGAACTTTTGAAATTTTCATTTTTGACCAAAATCGACAGGTCCGGGGCTTAGGGAATTTCTCATATGCCACAGAACGGTTGAAGCTCCTGTTCAAAAATGATGCTCCGAAATCAACTTCTGTCACCTTAGTGATACATTTTGGGATAGTACCTAAAGTTTAAAGCAGAAATTGGGGAACTTTTGAAATTTTCATTTTTGACCAAAATCGACAGGTCCGGGGCTTAGGGAATTTTTCATATGCCACAAAACGGTTGAAGCTCCTGTTCAAAAATGATGCTCCAAAATCAACTTCTGTCACCTTAGTGATACATTTTGGGATAGTACCTAAAGTTTAAAGCAGAAATTGGGGCACTTTTGAAATTTTCATTTTTGACCAAAATCGATAGGTCCGGGGCTTAGGGAATTTCTCATATGCCACAAAACGATTGAAGCTCCTGTTCAAAAATGATGCTCCAAAATCAACTTCTGTCACCTTAGTGATACATTTTGGGATAGTACCTAAAGTTTAAAGCAGAAATTGGGGCACTTTTGACATTTTCATTTTTGACCAAAATCGACAGGTCCGGGGCTTAGGGAATTTCTCATATGCCACAAAACGGTTGAAGCTCCTGTTCAAAAATGATGCTCCAAAATCAACTTCTGTCACCTTAGTGATACATTTTGGGATAGTACCTAAAGTTTAAAGCAGAAATTGGGGCACTTTTGAAATTTTCATTTTTGGCCAAAATTGACAGGTCCGGGGCTTAGGAAATTTCTCATATGCCACAAAACGGTTGAAGCTCCTGTTCAAAAATGATGCTCCGAAATCAACTTCTGTCACCTTAGTGATACATTTTGGGATAGTACCTAAAGTTTAAAGCAGAAATTGGGGCACTTTTGAAATTTTCATTTTTGACCATAATCGACAGGTCCGGGGCTTAGGGAATTTCTCATATGCCACAAAACGATTGAAGCTCCTGTTCAAAAATGATGCTCTGAAATCAACTTCTGTCACCTTAGTGATACATTTTGGGATAGTACCTAAAGTTTAAAGCAGAAATTGGGGCACTTTTGAAATTTTCATTTTTGACCAAAATCGACAGGTCCGGGGCTTAGGGAATTTCTCATATGCCACAAAACGGTTGAAGCTCCTGTTCAAAAATGATGCTCCGAAATCAACTTCTGTCACCTTAGTGATACATTTTGGGATAGTACCTAAAGTTTAAAGCAGAAATTGGGGAACTTTTGAAATTTTCATTTTTGACCAAAATCGACAGGTCCGGGGCTTAGGGAATTTCTCATATGCCACAAAACGGTTGAAGCTCCTGTTCAAAAATGATGCTCTGAAATCAACTTCTGTCACCTTTGTGATACATTTTGGGATAGTACCTAAAGTTTAAAGCAGAAATTGGGGCACTTTTGAAATATTCATTTTTGACCAAAATCGACAGGTCCGGGGCTTAGGGAATTTCTCATATGCCACAAAACGGTTGAAGCTCCTGTTCAAAAATGATGCTCTGAAATCAACTTCTGTCACCTTTGTGATACATTTTGGGATAGTACCTAAAGTTTAAAGCAGAAATTGGGGCACTTTTGAAATATTCATTTTTGACCAAAATCGACAGGTCCGGGGCTTAGGGAATTTATCATATGCCACAAAACGGTTGAAGCTCCTGTTCAAAAATGATGCTCTGAAATCAACTTCTGTCACCTTTGTGATACATTTTGGGATAGTACCTACAGTTTAAAGCAGAAATTGGGGCACTTTTGAAATTTTCATTTTTGACCAAAATCGACAGGTCCGGGGCTTAGGGAATTTCTCATATGCCACAAATCGGTTGAAGCTCCTGTTCAAAAATGATGCTCCGAAATCAACTTCTGTCACCTTAGTGATACATTTTGGGATAGTTCCTAAAGTTTAAAACAGAAATTGGGGAACTTTTGAAATTTTCATTTTTGACCAAAATCGACAGGTCCGGGGCTTAGGGAATTTCTCATATGCCACAAAACGGTTGAAGCTCCTGTTCAAAAATGATGCTCCGAAATCAACTTCTGTCACCTTAGTGATACATTTTGGGATAGTACCTAAAGTTTAAAGCAGAAATTGGGGAACTTTTGAAATTTTCATTTTTGACCAAAATCGACAGGTCTGGGGCTTAGGGAATTTCTCATATGCCACAAAACGGTTGAAGCTCCTGTTCAAAAATGATGCTCTGAAATCAACTTCTGTCACCTTTGTGATACATTTTGGGATAGTACCTAAAGTTTAAAGCAGAAATTGGGGCACTTTTGAAATATTCATTTTTGACCAAAATCGACAGGTCCGGGGCTTAGGGAATTTATCATATGCCACAAAACGGTTGAAGCTCCTGTTCAAAAATGATGCTCTGAAATCAACTTCTGTCACCTTTGTGATACATTTTGGGATAGTACCTACAGTTTAAAGCAGAAATTGGGGCACTTTTGAAATTTTCATTTTTGACCAAAATCGACAGGTCCGGGGCTTAGGGAATTTCTCATATGCCACAGAACGGTTGAAGCTCCTGTTCAAAAATGATGCTCCGAAATCAACTTCTGTCACCTTAGTGATACATTTTGGGATAGTACCTAAAGTTTAAAGCAGAAATTGGGGAACTTTTGAAATTTTCATTTTTGACCAAAATCGACAGGTCCGGGGCTTAGGGAATTTTTCATATGCCACAAAACGGTTGAAGCTCCTGTTCAAAAATGATGCTCCAAAATCAACTTCTGTCACCTTAGTGATACATTTTGGGATAGTACCTAAAGTTTAAAGCAGAAATTGGGGCACTTTTGAAATTTTCATTTTTGACCAAAATCGATAGGTCCGGGGCTTAGGGAATTTCTCATATGCCACAAAACGATTGAAGCTCCTGTTCAAAAATGATGCTCCAAAATCAACTTCTGTCACCTTAGTGATACATTTTGGGATAGTACCTAAAGTTTAAAGCAGAAATTGGGGCACTTTTGACATTTTCATTTTTGACCAAAATCGACAGGTCCGGGGCTTAGGGAATTTCTCATATGCCACAAAACGGTTGAAGCTCCTGTTCAAAAATGATGCTCCAAAATCAACTTCTGTCACCTTAGTGATACATTTTGGGATAGTACCTAAAGTTTAAAGCAGAAATTGGGGCACTTTTGAAATTTTCATTTTTGACCAAAATCGACAGGTCCGGGGCTTAGGAAATTTCTCATATGCCACAAAACGGTTGAAGCTCCTGTTCAAAAATGATGCTCCGAAATCAACTTCTGTCACCTTAGTGATACATTTTGGGATAGTACCTAAAGTTTAAAGCAGAAATTGGGGCACTTTTGAAATTTTCATTTTTGACCATAATCGACAGGTCCGGGGCTTAGGGAATTTCTCATATGCCACAAAACGATTGAAGCTCCTGTTCAAAAATGATGCTCTGAAATCAACTTCTGTCACCTTAGTGATACATTTTGGGATAGTACCTAAAGTTTAAAGCAGAAATTGGGGAACTTTTGAAATTTTCATTTTTGACCAAAATCGACAGGTCCGGGGCTTAGGGAATTTTTCATATGCCACAAAACGGTTGAAGCTCCTGTTCAAAAATGATGCTCCAAAATCAACTTCTGTCACCTTAGTGATACATTTTGGGATAGTACCTAAAGTTTAAAGCAGAAATTGGGGCACTTTTGAAATTTTCATTTTTGACCAAAATCGATAGGTCCGGGGCTTAGGGAATTTCTCATATGCCACAAAACGATTGAAGCTCCTGTTCAAAAATGATGCTCCAAAATCAACTTCTGTCACCTTAGTGATACATTTTGGGATAGTACCTAAAGTTTAAAGCAGAAATTGGGGCACTTTTGACATTTTCATTTTTGACCAAAATCGACAGGTCCGGGGCTTAGGGAATTTCTCATATGCCACAAAACGGTTGAAGCTCCTGTTCAAAAATGATGCTCCAAAATCAACTTCTGTCACCTTAGTGATACATTTTGGGATAGTACCTAAAGTTTAAAGCAGAAATTGGGGCACTTTTGAAATTTTCATTTTTGGCCAAAATTGACAGGTCCGGGGCTTAGGAAATTTCTCATATGCCACAAAACGGTTGAAGCTCCTGTTCAAAAATGATGCTCCGAAATCAACTTCTGTCACCTTAGTGATACATTTTGGGATAGTACCTAAAGTTTAAAGCAGAAATTGGGGCACTTTTGAAATTTTCATTTTTGACCATAATCGACAGGTCCGGGGCTTAGGGAATTTCTCATATGCCACAAAACGATTGAAGCTCCTGTTCAAAAATGATGCTCTGAAATCAACTTCTGTCACCTTAGTGATACATTTTGGGATAGTACCTAAAGTTTAAAGCAGAAATTGGGGCACTTTTGAAATTTTCATTTTTGACCAAAATCGACAGGTCCGGGGCTTAGGGAATTTCTCATATGCCACAAAACGGTTGAAGCTCCTGTTCAAAAATGATGCTCCGAAATCAACTTCTGTCACCTTAGTGATACATTTTGGGATAGTACCTAAAGTTTAAAGCAGAAATTGGGGAACTTTTGAAATTTTCATTTTTGACCAAAATCGACAGGTCCGGGGCTTAGGGAATTTCTCATATGCCACAAAACGGTTGAAGCTCCTGTTCAAAAATGATGCTCTGAAATCAACTTCTGTCACCTTTGTGATACATTTTGGGATAGTACCTAAAGTTTAAAGCAGAAATTGGGGCACTTTTGAAATATTCATTTTTGACCAAAATCGACAGGTCCGGGGCTTAGGGAATTTCTCATATGCCACAAAACGGTTGAAGCTCCTGTTCAAAAATGATGCTCTGAAATCAACTTCTGTCACCTTTGTGATACATTTTGGGATAGTACCTAAAGTTTAAAGCAGAAATTGGGGCACTTTTGAAATATTCATTTTTGACCAAAATCGACAGGTCCGGGGCTTAGGGAATTTATCATATGCCACAAAACGGTTGAAGCTCCTGTTCAAAAATGATGCTCTGAAATCAACTTCTGTCACCTTTGTGATACATTTTGGGATAGTACCTACAGTTTAAAGCAGAAATTGGGGCACTTTTGAAATTTTCATTTTTGACCAAAATCGACAGGTCCGGGGCTTAGGGAACTTCTCATATGCCACAAATCGGTTGAAGCTCCTGTTCAAAAATGATGCTCCGAAATCAACTTCTGTCACCTTAGTGATACATTTTGGGATAGTTCCTAAAGTTTAAAACAGAAATTGGGGAACTTTTGAAATTTTCATTTTTGACCAAAATCGACAGGTCCGGGGCTTAGGGAATTTCTCATATGCCACAAAACGGTTGAAGCTCCTGTTCAAAAATGATGCTCCGAAATCAACTTCTGTCACCTTAGTGATACATTTTGGGATAGTACCTAAAGTTTAAAGCAGAAATTGGGGAACTTTTGAAATTTTCATTTTTGACCAAAATCGACAGGTCTGGGGCTTAGGGAATTTCTCATATGCCACAAAACGGTTGAAGCTCCTGTTCAAAAATGATGCTCTGAAATCAACTTCTGTCACCTTTGTGATACATTTTGGGATAGTACCTAAAGTTTAAAGCAGAAATTGGGGCACTTTTGAAATATTCATTTTTGACCAAAATCGACAGGTCCGGGGCTTAGGGAATTTATCATATGCCACAAAACGGTTGAAGCTCCTGTTCAAAAATGATGCTCTGAAATCAACTTCTGTCACCTTTGTGATACATTTTGGGATAGTACCTACAGTTTAAAGCAGAAATTGGGGCACTTTTGAAATTTTCATTTTTGACCAAAATCGACAGGTCCGGGGCTTAGGGAATTTCTCATATGCCACAGAACGGTTGAAGCTCCTGTTCAAAAATGATGCTCCGAAATCAACTTCTGTCACCTTAGTGATACATTTTGGGATAGTACCTAAAGTTTAAAGCAGAAATTGGGGAACTTTTGAAATTTTCATTTTTGACCAAAATCGACAGGTCCGGGGCTTAGGGAATTTTTCATATGCCACAAAACGGTTGAAGCTCCTGTTCAAAAATGATGCTCCAAAATCAACTTCTGTCACCTTAGTGATACATTTTGGGATAGTACCTAAAGTTTAAAGCAGAAATTGGGGCACTTTTGAAATTTTCATTTTTGACCAAAATCGATAGGTCCGGGGCTTAGGGAATTTCTCATATGCCACAAAACGATTGAAGCTCCTGTTCAAAAATGATGCTCCAAAATCAACTTCTGTCACCTTAGTGATACATTTTGGGATAGTACCTAAAGTTTAAAGCAGAAATTGGGGCACTTTTGACATTTTCATTTTTGACCAAAATCGACAGGTCCGGGGCTTAGGGAATTTCTCATATGCCACAAAACGGTTGAAGCTCCTGTTCAAAAATGATGCTCCAAAATCAACTTCTGTCACCTTAGTGATACATTTTGGGATAGTACCTAAAGTTTAAAGCAGAAATTGGGGCACTTTTGAAATTTTCATTTTTGACCAAAATCGACAGGTCCGGGGCTTAGGAAATTTCTCATATGCCACAAAACGGTTGAAGCTCCTGTTCAAAAATGATGCTCCGAAATCAACTTCTGTCACCTTAGTGATACATTTTGGGATAGTACCTAAAGTTTAAAGCAGAAATTGGGGCACTTTTGAAATTTTCATTTTTGACCATAATCGACAGGTCCGGGGCTTAGGGAATTTCTCACATGCCACAAAACGATTGAAGCTCCTGTTCAAAAATGATGCTCTGAAATCAACTTCTGTCACCTTAGTGATACATTTTGGGATAGTACCTAAAGTTTAAAGCAGAAATTGGGGCACTTTTGAAATTTTCATTTTTGACCAAAATCGACAGGTCCGGGGCTTAGGGAATTTCTCATATGCCACAAAACGGTTGAAGCTCCTGTTCAAAAATGATGCTCTGAAATCAACTTCTGTCACCTTTGTGATACATTTTGGGATAGTACCTAAAGTTTAAAGCAGAAATTGGGGCACTTTTGAAATATTCATTTTTGACCAAAATCGACAGGTCCGGGGCTTAGGGAATTTCTCATATGCCACAAAACGGTTGAAGCTCCTGTTCAAAAATGATGCTCTGAAATCAACTTCTGTCACCTTTGTGATACATTTTGGGATAGTACCTAAAGTTTAAAGCAGAAATTGGGGCACTTTTGAAATATTCATTTTTGACCAAAATCGACAGGTCCGGGGCTTAGGGAATTTATCATATGCCACAAAACGGTTGAAGCTCCTGTTCAAAAATGATGCTCTGAAATCAACTTCTGTCACCTTTGTGATACATTTTGGGATAGTAACTACAGTTTAAAGCAGAAATTGGGGCACTTTTGAAATTTTCATTTTTGACCAAAATCGACAGGTCCGGGGCTTAGGGAATTTCTCATATGCCACAAATCGGTTGAAGCTCCTGTTCAAAAATGATGCTCCGAAATCAACTTCTGTCACCTTAGTGATACATTTTGGGATAGTTCCTAAAGTTTAAAACAGAAATTGGGGAACTTTTGAAATTTTCATTTTTGACCAAAATCGACAGGTCCGGGGCTTAGGGAATTTCTCATATGCCACAAAACGGTTGAAGCTCCTGTTCAAAAATGATGCTCCGAAATCAACTTCTGTCACCTTAGTGATACATTTTGGGATAGTACCTAAAGTTTAAAGCAGAAATTGGGGAACTTTTGAAATTTTCATTTTTGACCAAAATCGACAGGTCTGGGGCTTAGGGAATTTCTCATATGCCACAAAACGGTTGAAGCTCCTGTTCAAAAATGATGCTCTGAAATCAACTTCTGTCACCTTTGTGATACATTTTGGGATAGTACCTAAAGTTTAAAGCAGAAATTGGGGCACTTTTGAAATATTCATTTTTGACCAAAATCGACAGGTCCGGGGCTTAGGGAATTTATCATATGCCACAAAACGGTTGAAGCTCCTGTTCAAAAATGATGCTCTGAAATCAACTTCTGTCACCTTTGTGATACATTTTGGGATAGTACCTACAGTTTAAAGCAGAAATTGGGGCACTTTTGAAATTTTCATTTTTGACCAAAATCGACAGGTCCGGGGCTTAGGGAATTTCTCATATGCCACAAAACGGTTGAAGCTCCTGTTCAAAAATGATGCTCCAAAATCAACTTCTGTCACCTTAGTGATACATTTTGGGATAGTACCTAAAGTTTAAAGCAGAAATTGGGGCACTTTTGAAATTTTCATTTTTGACCAAAATCGATAGGTTCGGGGCTTATTGAATTTCTCATATGCCACAAAACGATTGAAGCTCCTGTTCAAAAATGATGCTCCAAAATCAACTTCTGTCACCTTAGTGATACATTTTGGGATAGTACCTAAAGTTTAAAGCAGAAATTGGGGCACTTTTCACATTTTCATTTTTGACCAAAATCGACAGGTCCGGGGCTTAGGAAATTTCTCATATGCCACAAAACGGTTGAAGCTCCTGTTCAAAAATGATGCTCCAAAATCAACTTCTGTCACCTTAGTGATACATTTTGGGATAGTACCTAAAGTTTAAAGCAGAAATTGGGGCACTTTTGAAATTTTCATTTTTGACCAAAATCGACAGGTCCGGGGCTTAGGGAATTTCTCATATGCCACAAAACGGTTGAAGCTCCTGTTCAAAAATGATGCTCCAAAATCAACTTCTGTCACCTTAGTGATACATTTTGGGATAGTACCTAAAGTTTAAAGCAGAAATTGGGGCACTTTTGAAATTTTCATTTTTGACCAAAATCGATAGGTTCGGGGCTTATTGAATTTCTCATATGCCACAAAACGATTGAAGCTCCTGTTCAAAAATGATGCTCCAAAATCAACTTCTGTCACCTTAGTGATACATTTTGGGATAGTACCTAAAGTTTAAAGCAGAAATTGGGGCACTTTTGACATTTTCATTTTTGACCAAAATCGACAGGTCCGGGGCTTAGGAAATTTCTCATATGCCACAAAACGGTTGAAGCTCCTGTTCAAAAATGATGCTCCGAAATCAACTTCTGTCACCTTAGTGATACATTTTGGGATAGTACCTAAAGTTTAAAGCAGAAATTGGGGAACTTTTGAAATTTTCATTTTTGACCAAAATCGACAGGTTCGGGGCTTAGGGAATTTCTCATATGCCACAAAACGGTTGAAGCTCCTGTTCAAAAATGATGCTCTGAAATCAACTTCTGTCACCTTAGTGATACATTTTGGGATAGTACCTAAAGTTTAAAGCAGAAATTGGGGCACTTTTGAAATTTTCATTTTTTACCAAAATCGACAGGTCCGGGGCTTAGGGAATTTCTCATATGCCACAAAACGATTGAAGCTCCTGTTCAAAAATGATGCTCTGAAATCAACTTCTGTCACCTTAGTGATACATTTTGGGATAGTACCTAAAGTTTAAAGCAGAAATTGGGGCACTTTTGAAATTTTCATTTTTGACCAAAATCGACAGGTCCGGGGCTTAGGGAATTTCTCATATGCCACAGAACGGTTGAAGCTCCTGTTCAAAAATGATGCTCCGAAATCAACTTCTGTCACCTTAGTGATACATTTTGGGATAGTACCTAAAGTTTAAAGCAGAAATTGGGGCACTTTTGAAATATTCATTTTTGACCAAAATCTACAGGTCCGGGGCTTAGGGAATTTTTCATATGCCACAAAACGGTTGAAGCTCCTGTTCAAAAATGATGCTCCAAAATCAACTTCTGTCACCTTAGTGATACATTTTGGGATAGTACCTAAAATTTAAAGCAGAAATTGGGGCACTTTTGAATTTTCATTTTTGACCAAAATCGACAGGTCCGGGGCTTAGGGAATTTTTCATATGCCACAAAACGGTTGAAGCTCCTGTTCAAAAATGATGCTCCAAAATATACTTCTGTCACCTTAGTGATACATTTTGGGATAGTACCTAAAGTTTAAAGCAGAAATTGGGGCACTTTTGAAATTTTCATTTTTGACCAAAATCGACAGGTCCGGGGCTTAGGGAATTTCTCATATGCCACAAAACGGTTGAAGCTCCTGTTCAAAAATGATGCTCCGAAATCAACTTCTGTCACCTTATTGATACATTTTGGGATAGTACCTAAAGTTTAAAACAGAAATTGGGGAACTTTTGAAATTTTCATTTTTGACCAAAATCGACAGGTCCGGGGCTTAGGGAATTTCTCATATGCCACAAAACGGTTGAAGCTCCTGTTCAAAAATGATGCTCTGAAATCAACTTCTGTCACCTTTGTGATACATTTTGGGATAGTACCTAAAGTTTAAAGCAGAAATTGGGGCACTTTTGAAATATTCATTTTTGACCAAAATCGACAGGTCCGGGGCTTAGGGAATTTTTCATATGCCACAAAACGGTTGAAGCTCCTGTTCAAAAATGATGCTCCAAAATCAACTTCTGTCACCTTAGTGATACATTTTGGGATAGTACCTAAAATTTAAAGCAGAAATTGGGGCACTTTTGAATTTTCATTTTTGACCAAAATCGACAGGTCCGGGGCTTAGGGAATTTTTCATATGCCACAAAACGGTTGAAGCTCCTGTTCAAAAATGATGCTCCAAAATATACTTCTGTCACCTTAGTGATACATTTTGGGATAGTACCTAAAGTTTAAAGCAGAAATTGGGGCACTTTTGAAATTTTCATTTTTGACCAAAATCGACAGGTCCGGGGCTTAGGGAATTTCTCATATGCCACAAAACGGTTGAAGCTCCTGTTCAAAAATGATGCTCCGAAATCAACTTCTGTCACCTTATTGATACATTTTGGGATAGTACCTAAAGTTTAAAACAGAAATTGGGGAACTTTTGAAATTTTCATTTTTGACCAAAATCGACAGGTCCGGGGCTTAGGGAATTTCTCATATGCCACAAAACGGTTGAAGCTCCTGTTCAAAAATGATGCTCTGAAATCAACTTCTGTCACCTTTGTGATACATTTTGGGATAGTACCTAAAGTTTAAAGCAGAAATTGGGGCACTTTTGAAATATTCATTTTTGACCAAAATCGACAGGTCCGGGGCTTAGGGAATTTCTCATATGCCACAAAACGGTTGAAGCTCCTGTTCAAAAATGATGCTCCGAAATCACTTCTGTCACCTTAGTGATACATTTTGGGATAGTACCTAAAGTTTAAAGCAGAAATTGGGGAACTTTTGAAATTTTCATTTTTGACCAAAATCGACAGGTCCGGGGCTTAGGGAATTTCTCATATGCCACAAAACGGTTGAAGCTCCTGTTCAAAAATGATGCTCTGAAATCAACTTCTGTCACCTTTGTGATACATTTTGGGATAGTACCTAAAGTTTAAAGCAGAAATTGGGGCACTTTTGAAATATTCATTTTTGACCAAAATCGACAGGTCCGGGGCTTAGGGAATTTCTCATATGCCACAAAACGGTTGAAGCTCCTGTTCAAAAATGATGCTCCAAAATCAACTTCTGTCACCTTAGTGATACATTTTGGGATAGTACCTAAAGTTTAAAGCAGAAATTGGGGCACTTTTGAAATTTTCATTTTTGACCAAAATCGATAGGTTCGGGGCTTATTGAATTTCTCATATGCCACAAAACGATTGAAGCTCCTGTTCAAAAATGATGCTCCAAAATCAACTTCTGTCACCTTAGTGATACATTTTGGGATAGTACCTAAAGTTTAAAGCAGAAATTGGGGCACTTTTGACATTTTCATTTTTGACCAAAATCGACAGGTCCGGGGCTTAGGAAATTTCTCATATGCCACAAAACGGTTGAAGCTCCTGTTCAAAAATGATGCTCCGAAATCAACTTCTGTCACCTTAGTGATACATTTTGGGATAGTACCTAAAGTTTAAAGCAGAAATTGGGGCACTTTTGAAATTTTCATTTTTGACCAAAATCGACAGGTCCGGGGCTTAGGGAATTTCTCATATGCCACAAAACGATTGAAGCTCCTGTTCAAAAATGATGCTCTGAAATCAACTTCTGTCACCTTAGTGATACATTTTGGGAAAGTACCTAAAGTTTAAAGCAGAAATTGGGGCACTTTTGAAATTTTCATTTTTGACCAAAATCGACAGGTCCGGGGCTTAGGGAATTTCTCATATGCCACAAAACGGTTGAAGCTCCTGTTCAAAAATGATGCTCCGAAATCAACTTCTGTCACCTTAGTGATACATTTTGGGATAGTACCTAAAGTTTAAAGCAGAAATTGGGGAACTTTTGAAATTTTCATTTTTGACCAAAATCGACAGGTCCGGGGCTTAGGGAATTTCTCATATGCCACAAAACGGTTGAAGCTCCTGTTCAAAAATGATGCTCTGAAATCAACTTCTGTCACCTTAGTGATACATTTTGGGATAGTACCTAAAGTTTAAAGCAGAAATTGGGGCACTTTTGAAATTTTCATTTTTGACCAAAATCGACAGGTCCGGGGCTTAGGGAATTTCTCATATGCCACAAAACGATTGAAGCTCCTGTTCAAAAATGATGCTCTGAAATCAACTTCTGTCACCTTAGTGATACATTTTGGGATAGTACCTAAAGTTTAAAGCAGAAATTGGGGCACTTTTGAAATTTTCATTTTTGACCAAAATCGACAGGTCCGGGGCTTAGGGAATTTCTCATATGCCACAGAACGGTTGAAGCTCCTGTTCAAAAATGATGCTCCGAAATCAACTTCTGTCACCTTAGTGATACATTTTGGGATAGTACCTAAAGTTTAAAGCAGAAATTGGGGAACTTTTGAAATTTTCATTTTTGACCAAAATCGACAGGTCCGGGGCTTAGGGAATTTCTCATATGCCACAAAACGGTTGAAGCTCCTGTTCAAAAATGATGCTCTGAAATCAACTTCTGTCACCTTTGTGATACATTTTGGGATAGCACCTAAAGTTTAAAGCAGAAATTGGGGCACTTTTGAAATATTCATTTTTGACCAAAATCGACAGGTCCGGGGCTTAGGGAATTTTTCATATGCCACAAAACGGTTGAAGCTCCTGTTCAAAAATGATGCTCCAAAATCAACTTCTGTCACCTTAGTGATACATTTTGGGATAGTACCTAAAATTTAAAGCAGAAATTGGGGCACTTTTGAATTTTCATTTTTGACCAAAATCGACAGGTCCGGGGCTTAGGGAATTTTTCATATGCCACAAAACGGTTGAAGCTCCTGTTCAAAAATGATGCTCCAAAATATACTTCTGTCACCTTAGTGATACATTTTGGGATAGTACCTAAAGTTTAAAGCAGAAATTGGGGCACTTTTGAAATTTTCATTTTTGACCAAAATCGACAGGTCCGGGGCTTAGGGAATTTCTCATATGCCACAAAACGGTTGAAGCTCCTGTTCAAAAATGATGCTCCGAAATCAACTTCTGTCACCTTATTGATACATTTTGGGATAGTACCTAAAGTTTAAAACAGAAATTGGGGAACTTTTGAAATTTTCATTTTTGACCAAAATCGACAGGTCCGGGGCTTAGGGAATTTCTCATATGCCACAAAACGGTTGAAGCTCCTGTTCAAAAATGATGCTCTGAAATCAACTTCTGTCACCTTTGTGATACATTTTGGGATAGTACCTAAAGTTTAAAGCAGAAATTGGGGCACTTTTGAAATTTTCATTTTTGACCAAAATCGACAGGTCCGGGGCTTAGGGAATTTCTCATATGCCACAAAACGATTGAAGCTCCTGTTCAAAAATGATGCTCTGAAATCAACTTCTGTCACCTTAGTGATACATTTTGGGAAAGTACCTAAAGTTTAAAGCAGAAATTGGGGCACTTTTGAAATTTTCATTTTTGACCAAAATCGACAGGTCCGGGGCTTAGGGAATTTCTCATATGCCACAAAACGGTTGAAGCTCCTGTTCAAAAATGATGCTCCGAAATCAACTTCTGTCACCTTAGTGATACATTTTGGGATAGTACCTAAAGTTTAAAGCAGAAATTGGGGAACTTTTGAAATTTTCATTTTTGACCAAAATCGACAGGTCCGGGGCTTAGGGAATTTCTCATATGCCACAAAACGGTTGAAGCTCCTGTTCAAAAATGATGCTCTGAAATCAACTTCTGTCACCTTAGTGATACATTTTGGGATAGTACCTAAAGTTTAAAGCAGAAATTGGGGCACTTTTGAAATTTTCATTTTTGACCAAAATCGACAGGTCCGGGGCTTAGGGAATTTCTCATATGCCACAAAACGATTGAAGCTCCTGTTCAAAAATGATGCTCTGAAATCAACTTCTGTCACCTTAGTGATACATTTTGGGATAGTACCTAAAGTTTAAAGCAGAAATTGGGGCACTTTTGAAATTTTCATTTTTGACCAAAATCGACAGGTCCGGGGCTTAGGGAATTTCTCATATGCCACAGAACGGTTGAAGCTCCTGTTCAAAAATGATGCTCCGAAATCAACTTCTGTCACCTTAGTGATACATTTTGGGATAGTACCTAAAGTTTAAAGCAGAAATTGGGGAACTTTTGAAATTTTCATTTTTGACCAAAATCGACAGGTCCGGGGCTTAGGGAATTTCTCATATGCCACAAAACGGTTGAAGCTCCTGTTCAAAAATGATGCTCTGAAATCAACTTCTGTCACCTTTGTGATACATTTTGGGATAGCACCTAAAGTTTAAAGCAGAAATTGGGGCACTTTTGAAATATTCATTTTTGACCAAAATCGACAGGTCCGGGGCTTAGGGAATTTTTCATATGCCACAAAACGGTTGAAGCTCCTGTTCAAAAATGATGCTCCAAAATCAACTTCTGTCACCTTAGTGATACATTTTGGGATAGTACCTAAAATTTAAAGCAGAAATTGGGGCACTTTTGAATTTTCATTTTTGACCAAAATCGACAGGTCCGGGGCTTAGGGAATTTTTCATATGCCACAAAACGGTTGAAGCTCCTGTTCAAAAATGATGCTCCAAAATATACTTCTGTCACCTTAGTGATACATTTTGGGATAGTACCTAAAGTTTAAAGCAGAAATTGGGGCACTTTTGAAATTTTCATTTTTGACCAAAATCGACAGGTCCGGGGCTTAGGGAATTTCTCATATGCCACAAAACGGTTGAAGCTCCTGTTCAAAAATGATGCTCCGAAATCAACTTCTGTCACCTTATTGATACATTTTGGGATAGTACCTAAAGTTTAAAACAGAAATTGGGGAACTTTTGAAATTTTCATTTTTGACCAAAATCGACAGGTCCGGGGCTTAGGGAATTTCTCATATGCCACAAAACGGTTGAAGCTCCTGTTCAAAAATGATGCTCTGAAATCAACTTCTGTCACCTTTGTGATACATTTTGGGATAGTACCTAAAGTTTAAAGCAGAAATTGGGGCACTTTTGAAATATTCATTTTTGACCAAAATCGACAGGTCCGGGGCTTAGGGAATTTTTCATATGCCACAAAACGGTTGAAGCTCCTGTTCAAAAATGATGCTCCAAAATCAACTTCTGTCACCTTAGTGATACATTTTGGGATAGTACCTAAAATTTAAAGCAGAAATTGGGGCACTTTTGAATTTTCATTTTTGACCAAAATCGACAGGTCCGGGGCTTAGGGAATTTTTCATATGCCACAAAACGGTTGAAGCTCCTGATCAAAAATGATGCTCCAAAATATACTTCTGTCACCTTAGTGATACATTTTGGGATAGTACCTAAAGTTTAAAGCAGAAATTGGGGCACTTTTGAAATTTTCATTTTTGACCAAAATCGACAGGTCCGGGGCTTAGGGAATTTCTCATATGCCACAAAATGGTTGAAGCTCCTGTTCAAAAATGATGCTCCGAAATCAACTTCTGTCACCTTATTGATACATTTTGGGATAGTACCTAAAGTTTAAAACAGAAATTGGGGAACTTTTGAAATTTTCATTTTTGACCAAAATCGACAGGTCCGGGGCTTAGGGAATTTCTCATATGCCACAAAACGGTTGAAGCTCCTGTTCAAAAATGATGCTCTGAAATCAACTTCTGTCACCTTTGTGATACATTTTGGGATAGTACCTAAAGTTTAAAGCAGAAATTGGGGCACTTTTGAAATATTCATTTTTGACCAAAATCGACAGGTCTGGGGCTTAGGGAATTTTTCATATGCCACAAAACGGTTGAAGCTCCTGTTCAAAAATGATACTCCGAAATCACTTCTGTCACCTTAGTGATACATTTTGGGATAGTACCTAAAGTTTAAAGCAGAAATTGGGGAACTTTTGAAATTTTCATTTTTGACCAAAATCGACAGGTCCGGGGCTTAGGGAATTTTTCATATGCCACAAAACGGTTGAAGCTCCTGTTCAAAAATGATGCTCCAAAATCAACTTCTGTCACCTTAGTGATACATTTTGGGATAGTACCTAAAGTTTAAAGCAGAAATTGGGGCACTTTTGACATTTTCATTTTTGACCAAAATCGACAGGTCCGGGGCTTAGGGAATTTCTCATATGCCACAAAACGGTTGAAGCTCCTGTTCAAAAATGATGCTCCAAAATCAACTTCTGTCACCTTAGTGATACATTTTGGGATAGTACCTAAAGTTTAAAGCAGAAATTGGGGCACTTTTGAAATATTCATTTTTGACCAAAATCGACAGGTCCGGGGCTTAGGGAATTTCTCATATGCCACAAAACGGTTGAAGCTCCTGTTCAAAAATGATGCTCCGAAATCACTTCTGTCACCTTAGTGATACATTTTGGGATAGTACCTAAAGTTTAAAGCAGAAATTGGGGAACTTTTGAAATTTTCATTTTTGACCAAAATCGACAGGTCCGGGGCTTAGGGAATTTCTCATATGCCACAAAACGGTTGAAGCTCCTGTTCAAAAATGATGCTCTGAAATCAACTTCTGTCACCTTTGTGATACATTTTGGGATAGTACCTAAAGTTTAAAGCAGAAATTGGGGCACTTTTGAAATATTAATTTTTGACCAAAATCGACAGGTCCGGGGCTTAGGGAATTTCTCATATGCCACAAAACGGTTGAAGCTCCTGTTCAAAAATGATGCTCCAAAATCAACTTCTGTCACCTTAGTGATACATTTTGGGATAGTACCTAAAGTTTAAAGCAGAAATTGGGGCACTTTTGAAATTTTCATTTTTGACCAAAATCGATAGGTTCGGGGCTTATTGAATTTCTCATATGCCACAAAACGATTGAAGCTCCTGTTCAAAAATGATGCTCCAAAATCAACTTCTGTCACCTTAGTGATACATTTTGGGATAGTACCTAAAGTTTAAAGCAGAAATTGGGGCACTTTTGACATTTTCATTTTTGACCAAAATCGACAGGTCCGGGGCTTAGGAAATTTCTCATATGCCACAAAACGGTTGAAGCTCCTGTTCAAAAATGATGCTCCGAAATCAACTTCTGTCACCTTAGTGATACATTTTGGGATAGTACCTAAAGTTTAAAGCAGAAATTGGGGCACTTTTGAAATTTTCATTTTTGACCAAAATCGACAGGTCCGGGGCTTAGGGAATTTCTCATATGCCACAAAACGATTGAAGCTCCTGTTCAAAAATGATGCTCTGAAATCAACTTCTGTCACCTTAGTGATACATTTTGGGAAAGTACCTAAAGTTTAAAGCAGAAATTGGGGCACTTTTGAAATTTTCATTTTTGACCAAAATCGACAGGTCCGGGGCTTAGGGAATTTCTCATATGCCACAAAACGGTTGAAGCTCCTGTTCAAAAATGATGCTCCGAAATCAACTTCTGTCACCTTAGTGATACATTTTGGGATAGTACCTAAAGTTTAAAGCAGAAATTGGGGAACTTTTGAAATTTTCATTTTTGACCAAAATCGACAGGTCCGGGGCTTAGGGAATTTCTCATATGCCACAAAACGGTTGAAGCTCCTGTTCAAAAATGATGCTCTGAAATCAACTTCTGTCACCTTAGTGATACATTTTGGGATAGTACCTAAAGTTTAAAGCAGAAATTGGGGCACTTTTGAAATTTTCATTTTTGACCAAAATCGACAGGTCCGGGGCTTAGGGAATTTCTCATATGCCACAAAACGATTGAAGCTCCTGTTCAAAAATGATGCTCTGAAATCAACTTCTGTCACCTTAGTGATACATTTTGGGATAGTACCTAAAGTTTAAAGCAGAAATTGGGGCACTTTTGAAATTTTCATTTTTGACCAAAATCGACAGGTCCGGGGCTTAGGGAATTTCTCATATGCCACAGAACGGTTGAAGCTCCTGTTCAAAAATGATGCTCCGAAATCAACTTCTGTCACCTTAGTGATACATTTTGGGATAGTACCTAAAGTTTAAAGCAGAAATTGGGGAACTTTTGAAATTTTCATTTTTGACCAAAATCGACAGGTCCGGGGCTTAGGGAATTTCTCATATGCCACAAAACGGTTGAAGCTCCTGTTCAAAAATGATGCTCTGAAATCAACTTCTGTCACCTTTGTGATACATTTTGGGATAGCACCTAAAGTTTAAAGCAGAAATTGGGGCACTTTTGAAATATTCATTTTTGACCAAAATCGACAGGTCCGGGGCTTAGGGAATTTTTCATATGCCACAAAACGGTTGAAGCTCCTGTTCAAAAATGATGCTCCAAAATCAACTTCTGTCACCTTAGTGATACATTTTGGGATAGTACCTAAAATTTAAAGCAGAAATTGGGGCACTTTTGAATTTTCATTTTTGACCAAAATCGACAGGTCCGGGGCTTAGGGAATTTTTCATATGCCACAAAACGGTTGAAGCTCCTGTTCAAAAATGATGCTCCAAAATATACTTCTGTCACCTTAGTGATACATTTTGGGATAGTACCTAAAGTTTAAAGCAGAAATTGGGGCACTTTTGAAATTTTCATTTTTGACCAAAATCGACAGGTCCGGGGCTTAGGGAATTTCTCATATGCCACAAAACGGTTGAAGCTCCTGTTCAAAAATGATGCTCCGAAATCAACTTCTGTCACCTTATTGATACATTTTGGGATAGTACCTAAAGTTTAAAACAGAAATTGGGGAACTTTTGAAATTTTCATTTTTGACCAAAATCGACAGGTCCGGGGCTTAGGGAATTTCTCATATGCCACAAAACGGTTGAAGCTCCTGTTCAAAAATGATGCTCTGAAATCAACTTCTGTCACCTTTGTGATACATTTTGGGATAGTACCTAAAGTTTAAAGCAGAAATTGGGGCACTTTTGAAATATTCATTTTTGACCAAAATCGACAGGTCCGGGGCTTAGGGAATTTTTCATATGCCACAAAACGGTTGAAGCTCCTGTTCAAAAATGATGCTCCAAAATCAACTTCTGTCACCTTAGTGATACATTTTGGGATAGTACCTAAAATTTAAAGCAGAAATTGGGGCACTTTTGAATTTTCATTTTTGACCAAAATCGACAGGTCCGGGGCTTAGGGAATTTTTCATATGCCACAAAACGGTTGAAGCTCCTGTTCAAAAATGATGCTCCAAAATATACTTCTGTCACCTTAGTGATACATTTTGGGATAGTACCTAAAGTTTAAAGCAGAAATTGGGGCACTTTTGAAATTTTCATTTTTGACCAAAATCGACAGGTCCGGGGCTTAGGGAATTTCTCATATGCCACAAAATGGTTGAAGCTCCTGTTCAAAAATGATGCTCCAAAATCAACTTCTGTCACCTTAGTGATACATTTTGGGATAGTACCTAAAGTTTAAAGCAGAAATTGGGGCACTTTTGAAATTTTCATTTTTGACCAAAATCGATTGGTTCGGGGCTTAGGGAATTTCTCATATGCCACAAAACGGTTGAAGCTCCTGTTCAAAAATGATGCTCCAAAATCAACTTCTGTCACCTTAGTGATACATTTTGGGATAGTACCTAAAGTTTAAAGCAGAAATTGGGGCACTTTTGACATTTTCATTTTTGACCAAAATCGACAGGTCCGGGGCTTAGGGAATTTCTCATATGCCACAAAACGGTTGAAGCTCCTGTTCAAAAATGATGCTCCAAAATCAACTTCTGTCACCTTAGTGATACATTTTGGGATAGTACCTAAAGTTTAAAGCAGAAATTGGGGCACTTTTGAAATTTTCATTTTTGACCAAAATCGACAGGTCCGGGGCTTAGGAAATTTCTCATATGCCACAAAACGGTTGAAGCTCCTGTTCAAAAATGATGCTCCGAAATCAACTTCTGTCACCTTAGTGATACATTTTGGGATAGTACCTAAAGTTTAAAGCAGAAATTGGGGCACTTTTGAAATTTTCATTTTTGACCATAATCGACAGGTCCGGGGCTTAGGGAATTTCTCATATGCCACAAAACGATTGAAGCTCCTGTTCAAAAATGATGCTCTGAAATCAACTTCTGTCACCTTAGTGATACATTTTGGGATAGTACCTAAAGTTTAAAGCAGAAATTGGGGCACTTTTGAAATTTTCATTTTTGACCAAAATTGACAGGTCCGGGGCTTAGGGAATTTCTCATATGCCACAAAACGGTTGAAGCTCCTGTTCAAAAATGATGCTCCGAAATCAACTTCTGTCACCTTAGTGATACATTTTGGGATAGTACCTAAAGTTTAAAGCAGAAATTGGGGAACTTTTGAAATTTTCATTTTTGACCAAAATCGACAGGTCCGGGGCTTAGGGAATTTCTCATATGCCACAAAACGGTTGAAGCTCCTGTTCAAAAATGATGCTCTGAAATCAACTTCTGTCACCTTTGTGATACATTTTGGGATAGTACCTAAAGTTTAAAGCAGAAATTGGGGCACTTTTGAAATATTCATTTTTGACCAAAATCGACAGGTCCGGGGCTTAGGGAATTTCTCATATGCCACAAAACGGTTGAAGCTCCTGTTCAAAAATGATGCTCTGAAATCAACTTCTGTCACCTTTGTGATACATTTTGGGATAGTACCTACAGTTTAAAGCAGAAATTGGGGCACTTTTGAAATTTTCATTTTTGACCAAAATCGACAGGTCCGGGGCTTAGGGAATTTCTCATATGCCACAAAACGGTTGAAGCTCCTGTTCAAAAATGATGCTCCGAAATCAACTTCTGTCACCTTAGTGATACATTTTGGGATAGTTCCTAAAGTTTAAAACAGAAATTGGGGAACTTTTGAAATTTTCATTTTTGACCAAAATCGACAGGTCCGGGGCTTAGGGAATTTCTCATATGCCACAAAACGGTTGAAGCTCCTGTTCAAAAATGATGCTCCGAAATCAACTTCTGTCACCTTAGTGATACATTTTGGGATAGTACCTAAAGTTTAAAGCAGAAATTGGGGAACTTTTGAAATTTTCATTTTTGACCAAAATCGACAGGTCTGGGGCTTAGGGAATTTCTCATATGCCACAAAACGGTTGAAGCTCCTGTTCAAAAATGATGCTCTGAAATCAACTTCTGTCACCTTTGTGATACATTTTGGGATAGTACCTAAAGTTTAAAGCAGAAATTGGGGCACTTTTGAAATATTCATTTTTGACCAAAATCGACAGGTCCGGGGCTTAGGGAATTTATCATATGCCACAAAACGGTTGAAGCTCCTGTTCAAAAATGATGCTCTGAAATCAACTTCTGTCACCTTTGTGATACATTTTGGGATAGTACCTACAGTTTAAAGCAGAAATTGGGGCACTTTTGAAATTTTCATTTTTGACCAAAATCGACAGGTCCGGGGCTTAGGGAATTTCTCATATGCCACAAAACGGTTGAAGCTCCTGTTCAAAAATGATGCTCCAAAATCAACTTCTGTCACCTTAGTGATACATTTTGGGATAGTACCTAAAGTTTAAAGCAGAAATTGGGGCACTTTTGAAATTTTCATTTTTGACCAAAATCGATAGGTTCGGGGCTTATTGAATTTCTCATATGCCACAAAACGATTGAAGCTCCTGTTCAAAAATGATGCTCCAAAATCAACTTCTGTCACCTTAGTGATACATTTTGGGATAGTACCTAAAGTTTAAAGCAGAAATTGGGGCACTTTTGAAATTTTCATTTTTGACCAAAATCGACAGGTCCGGGGCTTAGGAAATTTCTCATATGCCACAAAACGGTTGAAGCTCCTGTTCAAAAATGATGCTCCGAAATCAACTTCTGTCACCTTAGTGATACATTTTGGGATAGTACCTAAAGTTTAAAGCAGAAATTGGGGCACTTTGAAATTTCATTTTTGACCAAAATCGACAGGTCCGGGGCTTAGGGAATTTCTCATATGCCACAAAACGGTTGAAGCTCCTGTTCAAAAATGATGCTCTGAAATCAACTTCTGTCACCTTTGTGATACATTTTGGGATAGTACCTAAAGTTTAAAGCAGAAATTGGGGCACTTTTGAAATTTTCATTTTTGACCAAAATCGACAGGTCCGGGGCTTAGGGAATTTCTCATATGCCACAAAACGGTTGAAGCTCCTGTTCAAAAATGATGCTCCGAAATCAACTTCTGTCACCTTAGTGATACATTTTGGGATAGTACCTAAAGTTTAAAGCAGAAATTGGGGAACTTTTGAAATTTTCATTTTTGACCAAAATCGACAGGTCTGGGGCTTAGGGAATTTCTCATATGCCACAAAACGGTTGAAGCTCCTGTTCAAAAATGATGCTCCGAAATCAACTTCTGTCACCTTAGTGATACATTTTGGGATAGTACCTAAAGTTTAAAGCAGAAATTGGGGCACTTTTGAAATTTTCATTTTTGACCAAAATCGACAGGTCCGGGGCTTAGGGAATTTCTCATATGCCACAAAACGGTTGAAGCTCCTGTTCAAAAATGATGCTCCGAAATCAACTTCTGTCACCTTAGTGATACATTTTGGGATAGTACCTAAAGTTTAAAGCAGAAATTGGGGAACTTTTGAAATTTTCATTTTGACCAAAATCGACAGGTCTGGGGTTTAGGGAATTTCTCATATGCCACAAAACGGTTGAAGCTCCTGTTCAAAAATGATGCTCTGAAATCAACTTCTGTCACCTTTGTGATACATTTTGGGATAGTACCTAAAGTTTAAAGCAGAAATTGGGGCACTTTTGAAATATTCATTTTTGACCAAAATCGACAGGTCCGGGGCTTAGGGAATTTTTCATATGCCACAAAACGGTTGAAGCTCCTGTTCAAAAATGATGCTCCAAAATATACTTCTGTCACCTTAGTGATACATTTTGGGATAGTACCTAAAGTTTAAAGCAGAAATTGGGGCACTTTTGAAATTTTCATTTTTGACCAAAATCGACAGGTCTGGGGCTTAGGGAATTTTTCATATGCCACAAAACGGTTGAAGCTCCTGTTCAAAAATGATGCTCCGAAATCACTTCTGTCACCTTAGTGATACATTTTGGGATAGTACCTAAAGTTTAAAGCAGAAATTGGGGAACTTCTGAAATTTTCATTTTTGACCAAAATTGACAGGTCCGGGGCTTAGGGAATTTCTCATATGCCACAAAACGGTTGAAGCTCCTGTTCAAAAATGATGCTCCGAAATCAACTTCTGTCACCTTAGTGATACATTTTGGATAGTACCTAAAGTTTAAAGCAGAAATTGGGGAACTTTTGAAATTTTCATTTTTGACCAAATCGACAGGTCCGGGGCTTAGGGAGTTTCTCATATGCCACAAAACTGTTGAAGCTCCTGTTCAAAAATGATGCTCTGAAATCAACTTCTGTCACCTTTGTGATACATTTTGGGATAGTACCTAAAGTTTAAAGCAGAAATTGGGGCACTTTTGAAATATTCATTTTTGACCAAAATCGACAGGTCCGGGGCTTAGGGAATTTTTCATATGCCACAAAACGGTTGAAGCTCCTGTTCAAAAATGATGCTCCAAAATCAACTTCTGTCACCTTAGTGATACATTTTGGGATAGTACCTAAAATTTAAAGCAGAAATTGGGGCACTTTTGAATTTTCATTTTTGACCAAAATCGATAGGTCCGGGGCTTAGGGAATTTTTCATATGCCACAAAACGGTTGAAGCTCCTGTTCAAAAATGATGCTCCAAAATATACTTCTGTCACCTTAGTGATACATTTTGGGATAGTACCTAAAGTTTAAAGCAGAAATTGGGGCACTTTTGAAATTTTCATTTTTGACCAAAATCGATAGGTTCGGGGCTTAGGGAATTTCTCATATGCCACAAAACGATTGAAGCTCCTGTTCAAAAATGATGCTCCGAAATCAACTTCTGTCACCTTAGTGATACATTTTGGGATAGTACCTAAAGTTTAAAGCAGAAATTGGGGAACTTTTGAAATTTTCATTTTTGACCAAAATCGACAGGTCTGGGGCTTAGGGAATTTCTCATATGCCACAAAACGGTTGAAGCTCCTGTTCAAAATGATGCTCTGAAATCAACTTCTGTCACCTTTGTGATACATTTTGGGATAGTACCTAAAGTTTAAAGCAGAAATTGGGGCACTTTTGAAATATTCATTTTTGACCAAAATCGACAGGTCCGGGGCTTAGGGAATTTTTCATATGCCACAAAACGGTTGAAGCTCCTGTTCAAAAATGATGCTCCAAAATATACTTCTGTCACCTTAGTGATACATTTTGGGATAGTACCTAAAGTTTAAAGCAGAAATTGGGGCACTTTTGAAATTTTCATTTTTGACCAAAATCGACAGGTCTGGGGCTTAGGGAATTTTTCATATGCCACAAAACGGTTGAAGCTCCTGTTCAAAAATGATGCTCCGAAATCACTTCTGTCACCTTAGTGATACATTTTGGGATAGTACCTAAAGTTTAAAGCAGAAATTGGGGAACTTTTGAAATTTTCATTTTTGACCAAAATTGACAGGTCCGGGGCTTAGGGAATTTCTCATATGCCACAAAACGGTTGAAGCTCCTGTTCAAAAATGATGCTCCGAAATCAACTTCTGTCACCTTAGTGATACATTTTGGGATAGTACCTAAAGTTTAAAGCAGAAATTGGGGAACTTTTGAAATTTTCATTTTTGACCAAAATCGACAGGTCCGGGGCTTAGGGAGTTTCTCATATGCCACAAAACTGTTGAAGCTCCTGTTCAAAAATGATGCTCTGAAATCAACTTCTGTCACCTTTGTGATACATTTTGGGATAGTACCTAAAGTTTAAAGCAGAAATTGGGGCACTTTTGAAATATTCATTTTTGACCAAAATCGATAGGTCCGGGGCTTAGGGAATTTTTCATATGCCACAAAACGGTTGAAGCTCCTGTTCAAAAATGATGCTCCAAAATATACTTCTGTCACCTTAGTGATACATTTTGGGATAGTACCTAAAGTTTAAAGCAGAAATTGGGGCACTTTTGAAATTTTCATTTTTGACCAAAATCGATAGGTTCGGGGCTTAGGGAATTTCTCATATGCCACAAAACGATTGAAGCTCCTGTTCAAAAATGATGCTCCGAAATCAACTTCTGTCACCTTAGTGATACATTTTGGGATAGTACCTAAAGTTTAAAGCAGAAATTGGGGAACTTTTGAAATTTTCATTTTTGACCAAAATCGACAGGTCCGGGGCTTAGGGAATTTCTCATATGCCACAAAACGGTTGAAGCTCCTGTTCAAAAATGATGCTCTGAAATCAACTTCTGTCACCTTTGTGATACATTTTGGGATAGTACCTAAAGTTTAAAGCAGAAATTGGGGCACTTTTGAAATATTCATTTTTGACCAAAATCGACAGGTCCGGGGCTTAGGGAATTTTTCATATGCCACAAAACGGTTGAAGCTCCTGTTCAAAAATGATGCTCCAAAATATACTTCTGTCACCTTAGTGATACATTTTGGGATAGTACCTAAAGTTTAAAGCAGAAATTGGGGCACTTTTGAAATTTTCATTTTTGACCAAAATCGACAGGTCTGGGGCTTAGGGAATTTTTCATATGCCACAAAACGGTTGAAGCTCCTGTTCAAAAATGATGCTCCGAAATCACTTCTGTCACCTTAGTGATACATTTTGGGATAGTACCTAAAGTTTAAAGCAGAAATTGGGGAACTTTTGAAATTTTCATTTTTGACCAAAATTGACAGGTCCGGGGCTTAGGGAATTTCTCATATGCCACAAAACGGTTGAAGCTCCTGTTCAAAAATGATGCTCCGAAATCAACTTCTGTCACCTTAGTGATACATTTTGGGATAGTACCTAAAGTTTAAAGCAGAAATTGGGGAACTTTTGAAATTTTCATTTTTGACCAAAATCGACAGGTCCGGGGCTTAGGGAATTTCTCATATGCCACAAAACGGTTGAAGCTCCTGTTCAAAAATGATGCTCCGAAATCAACTTCTGTCACCTTAGTGATACATTTTGGGATAGTACCTAAAGTTTAAAGCAGAAATTGGGGAACTTTTGAAATTTTCATTTTTGACCAAAATCGACAGGTCTGGGGCTTAGGGAATTTCTCATATGCCACAAAACGGTTGAAGCTCCTGTTCAAAAATGATGCTCTGAAATCAACTTCTGTCACCTTTGTGATACATTTTGGGATAGTACCTAAAGTTTAAAGCAGAAATTGGGGCACTTTTGAAATATTCATTTTTGACCAAAATCGACAGGTCCGGGGCTTAGGGAATTTTTCATATGCCACAAAACGGTTGAAGCTCCTGTTCAAAAATGATGCTCCAAAATATACTTCTGTCACCTTAGTGATACATTTTGGGATAGTACCTAAAGTTTAAAGCAGAAATTGGGGCACTTTTGAAATTTTCATTTTTGACCAAAATCGACAGGTCTGGGGCTTAGGGAATTTTTCATATGCCACAAAACGGTTGAAGCTCCTGTTCAAAAATGATGCTCCGAAATCACTTCTGTCACCTTAGTGATACATTTTGGGATAGTACCTAAAGTTTAAAGCAGAAATTGGGGAACTTTTGAAATTTTCATTTTTGACCAAAATTGACAGGTCCTGGGCTTAGGGAATTTCTCATATGCCACAAAACGGTTGAAGCTCCTGTTCAAAAATGATGCTCCGAAATCAACTTCTGTCACCTTAGTGATACATTTTGGGATAGTACCTAAAGTTTAAAGCAGAAATTGGGGAACTTTTGAAATTTTCATTTTTGACCAAAATCGACAGGTCCGGGGCTTAGGGAGTTTCTCATATGCCACAAAACTGTTGAAGCTCCTGTTCAAAAATGATGCTCTGAAATCAACTTCTGTCACCTTTGTGATACATTTTGGGATAGTACCTAAAGTTTAAAGCAGAAATTGGGGCACTTTTGAAATATTCATTTTTGACCAAAATCGACAGGTCCGGGGCTTAGGGAATTTTTCATATGCCACAAAACGGTTGAAGCTCCTGTTCAAAAATGATGCTCCAAAATCAACTTCTGTCACCTTAGTGATACATTTTGGGATAGTACCTAAAATTTAAAGCAGAAATTGGGGCACTTTTGAATTTTCATTTTTGACCAAAATCGATAGGTCCGGGGCTTAGGGAATTTTTCATATGCCACAAAACGGTTGAAGCTCCTGTTCAAAAATGATGCTCCAAAATATACTTCTGTCACCTTAGTGATACATTTTGGGATAGTACCTAAAGTTTAAAGCAGAAATTGGGGCACTTTTGAAATTTTCATTTTTGACCAAAATCGATAGGTTCGGGGCTTAGGGAATTTCTCATATGCCACAAAACGATTGAAGCTCCTGTTCAAAAATGATGCTCCGAAATCAACTTCTGTCACCTTAGTGATACATTTTGGGATAGTACCTAAAGTTTAAAGCAGAAATTGGGGAACTTTTGAAATTTTCATTTTTGACCAAAATCGACAGGTCCGGGGCTTAGGGAATTTCTCATATGCCACAAAACGGTTGAAGCTCCTGTTCAAAAATGATGCTCTGAAATCAACTTCTGTCACCTTTGTGATACATTTTGGGATAGTACCTAAAGTTTAAAGCAGAAATTGGGGCACTTTTGAAATATTCATTTTTGACCAAAATCGACAGGTCCGGGGCTTAGGGAATTTTTCATATGCCACAAAACGGTTGAAGCTCCTGTTCAAAAATGATGCTCCAAAATATACTTCTGTCACCTTAGTGATACATTTTGGGATAGTACCTAAAGTTTAAAGCAGAAATTGGGGCACTTTTGAAATTTTCATTTTTGACCAAAATCGACAGGTCTGGGGCTTAGGGAATTTTTCATATGCCACAAAACGGTTGAAGCTCCTGTTCAAAAATGATGCTCCGAAATCACTTCTGTCACCTTAGTGATACATTTTGGGATAGTACCTAAAGTTTAAAGCAGAAATTGGGGAACTTTTGAAATTTTCATTTTTGACCAAAATTGACAGGTCCGGGGCTTAGGGAATTTCTCATATGCCACAAAACGGTTGAAGCTCCTGTTCAAAAATGATGCTCCAAAATCAACTTCTGTCACCTTAGTGATACATTTTGGGATAGTACCTAAAATTTAAAGCAGAAATTGGGGCACTTTTGAATTTTCATTTTTGACCAAAATCGATAGGTCCGGGGCTTAGGGAATTTTTCATATGCCACAAAACGGTTGAAGCTCCTGTTCAAAAATGATGCTCCAAAATATACTTCTGTCACCTTAGTGATACATTTTGGGATAGTACCTAAAGTTTAAAGCAGAAATTGGGGCACTTTTGAAATTTTCATTTTTGACCAAAATCGATAGGTTCGGGGCTTAGGGAATTTCTCATATGCCACAAAACGATTGAAGCTCCTGTTCAAAAATGATGCTCCGAAATCAACTTCTGTCACCTTAGTGATACATTTTGGGATAGTACCTAAAGTTTAAAGCAGAAATTGGGGAACTTTTGAAATTTTCATTTTTGACCAAAATCGACAGGTCCGGGGCTTAGGGAATTTCTCATATGCCACAAAACGGTTGAAGCTCCTGTTCAAAAATGATGCTCTGAAATCAACTTCTGTCACCTTTGTGATACATTTTGGGATAGTACCTAAAGTTTAAAGCAGAAATTGGGGCACTTTTGAAATATTCATTTTTGACCAAAATCGACAGGTCCGGGGCTTAGGGAATTTTTCATATGCCACAAAACGGTTGAAGCTCCTGTTCAAAAATGATGCTCCAAAATATACTTCTGTCACCTTAGTGATACATTTTGGGATAGTACCTAAAGTTTAAAGCAGAAATTGGGGAACTTTTGAAATTTTCATTTTTGACCAAAATCGACAGGTCCGGGGCTTAGGGAATTTCTCATATGCCACAAAACGGTTGAAGCTCCTGTTCAAAAATGATGCTCCGAAATCAACTTCTGTCACCTTAGTGATACATTTTGGGATAGTACCTAAAGTTTAAAGCAGAAATTGGGGAACTTTTGAAATTTTCATTTTTGACCAAAATCGACAGGTCCGGGGCTTAGGGAATTTCTCATATGCCACAAAACGGTTGAAGCTCCTGTTCAAAAATGATGCTCCGAAATCAACTTCTGTCACCTTTGTGATACATTTTGGGATAGTACCTAAAGTTTAAAGCAGAAATTGGGGAACTTTTGAAATTTTCATTTTTGACCAAAATCGACAGGTCCGGGGCTTAGGGAATTTCTCATATGCCACAAAACGGTTGAAGCTCCTGTTCAAAAATGATGCTCCGAAATCAACTTCTGTCACCTTAGTGATACATTTTGGGATAGTACCTAAAGTTTAAAGCAGAAATTGGGGAACTTTTGAAATTTTCATTTTTGACCAAAATCGACAGGTCTGGGGCTTAGGGAATTTCTCATATGCCACAAAACGGTTGAAGCTCCTGTTCAAAAATGATGCTCCGAAATCAACTTCTGTCACCTTAGTGATACATTTTGGGATAGTACCTAAAGTTTAAAGCAGAAATTGGGGAACTTTTGAAATTTTCATTTTTGACCAAAATCGACAGGTCCGGGGCTTAGGGAATTTCTCATATGCCACAAAACGGTTGAAGCTCCTGTTCAAAAATGATGCTCCGAAATCAACTTCTGTCACCTTAGTGATACATTTTGGGATAGTACCTAAAGTTTAAAGCAGAAATTGGGGAACTTTTGAAATTTTCATTTTTGACCAAAATCGACAGGTCCGGGGCTTAGGGAATTTCTCATATGCCACAAAACGGTTGAAGCTCCTGTTCAAAAATGATGCTCCGAAATCAACTTCTGTCACCTTAGTGATACATTTTGGGATAGTACCTAAAGTATAAAGCAGAAATTGGGGAACTTTTGAAATTTTCATTTTTGACCAAAATCGACAGGTCTGGGGCTTAGGGAATTTTTCATATGCCACAAAACGGTTGAAGCTCCTGTTCAAAAATGATGCTCCGAAATCACTTCTGTCACCTTAGTGATACATTTTGGGATAGTACCTAAAGTTTAAAGCAGAAATTGGGGAACTTTTGAAATTTTCATTTTTGACCAAAAATGACAGGTCCGGGGCTTAGGGAATTTTTCATATGCCACAAAACGGTTGAAGCTCCTGTTCAAAAATGATGCTCCAAAATCAACTTCTGTCACCTTAGTGATACATTTTGGGATAGTACCTAAAGTTTAAAGCAGGAATTGGGGCACTTTTGAAATTTTCATTTTTGACCAAAATCGATAGGTTCGGGGCTTAGGGAATTTCTCATATGCCACAAAACGATTGAAGCTCCTGTTCAAAAATGATGCTCCAAAATCAACTTTTGTCACCTTAGTGATACATTTTGGGATAGTACCTAAAGTTTAAAGCAGAAATTGGGGCACTTTTGACATTTTCATTTTTGACCAAAATCGACAGGTCCGGGGCTTAGGGAATTTCTCATATGCCACAAAACGGTTGAAGCTCCTGTTCAAAAATGATGCTCCAAAATCAACTTCTGTCACCTTAGTGATACATTTTGGGATAGTACCTAAAGTTTAAAGCAGAAATTGGGGCACTTTTGAAATTTTCATTTTTGACCAAAATCGATAGGTTCGGGGCTTATTGAATTTCTCATATGCCACAAAACGATTGAAGCTCCTGTTCAAAAATGATGCTCCGAAATCAACTTCTGTCACCTTAGTGATACATTTTGGGATAGTACCTAAAGTTTAAAGCAGAAATTGGGGAACTTTTGAAATTTTCATTTTTGACCAAAATCGACAGGTCTGGGGCTTAGGGAATTTCTCATATGCCACAAAACGGTTGAAGCTCCTGTTCAAAAATGATGCTCCGAAATCAACTTCTGTCACCTTAGTGATACATTTTGGGATAGTACCTAAAGTTTAAAGCAGAAATTGGGGAACTTTTGAAATTTTCATTTTTGACCAAAATCGACAGGTCCGGGGCTTAGGGAATTTCTCATATGCCACAAAACGGTTGAAGCTCCTGTTCAAAAATGATGCTCCGAAATCAACTTCTGTCACCTTAGTGATACATTTTGGGATAGTACCTAAAGTTTAAAGCAGAAATTGGGGAACTTTTGAAATTTTCATTTTTGACCAAAATCGACAGGTCCGGGGCTTAGGGAATTTCTCATATGCCACAAAACGGTTGAAGCTCCTGTTCAAAAATGATGCTCCGAAATCAACTTCTGTCACCTTAGTGATACATTTTGGGATAGTACCTAAAGTATAAAGCAGAAATTGGGGAACTTTTGAAATTTTCATTTTTGACCAAAATCGACAGGTCTGGGGCTTAGGGAATTTTTCATATGCCACAAAACGGTTGAAGCTCCTGTTCAAAAATGATGCTCCGAAATTACTTCTGTCACCTTAGTGATACATTTTGGGATAGTACCTAAAGTTTAAAGCAGAAATTGGGGAACTTTTGAAATTTTCATTTTTGACCAAAAATGACAGGTCCGGGGCTTAGGGAATTTTTCATATGCCACAAAACGGTTGAAGCTCCTGTTCAAAAATGATGCTCCAAAATCAACTTCTGTCACCTTAGTGATACATTTTGGGATAGTACCTAAAGTTTAAAGCAGGAATTGGGGCACTTTTGAAATTTTCATTTTTGACCAAAATCGATAGGTTCGGGGCTTAGGGAATTTCTCATATGCCACAAAACGATTGAAGCTCCTGTTCAAAAATGATGCTCCAAAATCAACTTTTGTCACCTTAGTGATACATTTTGGGATAGTACCTAAAGTTTAAAGCAGAAATTGGGGCACTTTTGACATTTTCATTTTTGACCAAAATCGACAGGTCCGGGGCTTAGGGAATTTCTCATATGCCACAAAACGGTTGAAGCTCCTGTTCAAAAATGATGCTCCAAAATCAACTTCTGTCACCTTAGTGATACATTTTGGGAAAGTACCTAAAGTTTAAAGCAGAAATTGGGGCACTTTTGAAATTTTCATTTTTGACCAAAATCGATAGGTTCGGGGCTTATTGAATTTCTCATATGCCACAAAACGATTGAAGCTCCTGTTCAAAAATGATGCTCCGAAATCAACTTCTGTCACCTTAGTGATACATTTTGGGATAGTACCTAAAGTTTAAAGCAGAAATTGGGGAACTTTTGAAATTTTCATTTTTGACCAAAATCGACAGGTCTGGGGCTTAGGGAATTTCTCATATGCCACAAAACGGTTGAAGCTCCTGTTCAAAAATGATGCTCCGAAATCAACTTCTGTCACCTTAGTGATACATTTTGGGATAGTACCTAAAGTTTAAAGCAGAAATTGGGGAACTTTTGAAATTTTCATTTTTGACCAAAATCGACAGGTCCGGGGCTTAGGGAATTTCTCATATGCCACAAAACGGTTGAAGCTCCTGTTCAAAAATGATGCTCCGAAATCAACTTCTGTCACCTTAGTGATACATTTTGGGATAGTACCTAAAGTTTAAAGCAGAAATTGGGGAACTTTTGAAATTTTCATTTTTGACCAAAATCGACAGGTCCGGGGCTTAGGGAATTTCTCATATGCCACAAAACGGTTGAAGCTCCTGTTCAAAAATGATGCTCCGAAATCAACTTCTGTCACCTTAGTGATACATTTTGGGATAGTACCTAAAGTATAAAGCAGAAATTGGGGAACTTTTGAAATTTTCATTTTTGACCAAAATCGACAGGTCTGGGGCTTAGGGAATTTTTCATATGCCACAAAACGGTTGAAGCTCCTGTTCAAAAATGATGCTCCGAAATCAACTTCTGTCACCTTAGTGATACATTTTGGGAAAGTACCTAAAGTTTAAAGCAGAAATTGGGGAACTTTTGAAATTTTCATTTTTGACCAAAATCGACAGGTCCGGGGCTTAGGGAATTTCTCATATGCCACAAAACGGTTGAAGCTCCTGTTCAAAAATGATGCTCCAAAATCAACTTCTGTCACCTTAGTGATACATTTTGGGATAGTACCTAAAGTTTAAAGCAGGAATTGGGGCACTTTTGAAATTTTCATTTTTGACCAAAATCGATAGGTTCGGGGCTTAGGGAATTTCTCATATGCCACAAAACGATTGAAGCTCCTGTTCAAAAATGATGCTCCAAAATCAACTTTTGTCACCTTAGTGATACATTTTGGGATAGTACCTAAAGTTTAAAGCAGAAATTGGGGCACTTTTGACATTTTCATTTTTGACCAAAATCGACAGGTCCGGGGCTTAGGGAATTTCTCATATGCCACAAAACGGTTGAAGCTCCTGTTCAAAAATGATGCTCCAAAATCAACTTCTGTCACCTTAGTGATACATTTTGGGATAGTACCTAAAGTTTAAAGCAGAAATTGGGGCACTTTTGAAATTTTCATTTTTGACCAAAATCGATAGGTTCGGGGCTTATTGAATTTCTCATATGCCACAAAACGATTGAAGCTCCTGTTCAAAAATGATGCTCCAAAATCAACTTCTGTCACCTTAGTGATACATTTTGGGATAGTACCTAAAGTTTAAAGCAGAAATTGGGGCACTTTTGAAATTTTCATTTTTGACCAAAATCGACAGGTCCGGGGCTTAGGAAATTTCTCATATGCCACAAAACGGTTGAAGCTCCTGTTCAAAAATGATGCTCCGAAATCAACTTCTGTCACCTTTGTGATACATTTTGGGATAGTACCTAAAGTTTAAAGCAGAAATTGGGGCACTTTTGAAATATTCATTTTTGACCAAAATCGACAGGTCCAGGGCTTAGGGAATTTCTCATATGCCACAAAACGGTTGAAGCTCCTGTTCAAAAATGATGCTCTGAAATCAACTTCTGTCACCTTTGTGATACATTTTGGGATAGTACCTAAAGTTTAAAGCAGAAATTGGGGCACTTTTGAAATTTTCATTTTTGACCAAAATCGACAGGTCCGGGGCTTAGGGAATTTCTCATATGCCACAAAACGGTTGAAGCTCCTGTTCAAAAATGATGCTCCGAAATCAACTTCTGTCACCTTAGTGATACATTTTGGGATAGTACCTAAAGTTTAAAGCAGAAATTGGGGAACTTTTGAAATTTTCATTTTTGACCAAAATCGACAGGTCTGGGGCTTAGGGAATTTCTCATATGCCACAAAACGGTTGAAGCTCCTGTTCAAAAATGATGCTCTGAAATCAACTTCTGTCACCTTTGTGATACATTTTGGGATAGTACCTAAAGTTTAAAGCAGAAATTGGGGCACTTTTGAAATTTTCATTTTTGACCAAAATCGACAGGTCCGGGGCTTAGGGAATTTCTCATATGCCACAAAACGGTTGAAGCTCCTGTTCAAAAATGATGCTCCGAAATCAACTTCTGTCACCTTAGTGATACATTTTGGGATAGTACCTAAAGTTTAAAGCAGAAATTGGGGAACTTTTGAAATTTTCATTTTTGACCAAAATCGACAGGTCTGGGGCTTAGGGAATTTCTCATATGCCACAAAACGGTTGAAGCTCCTGTTCAAAAATGATGCTCCGAAATCAACTTCTGTCACCTTAGTGATACATTTTGGGATAGTACCTAAAGTTTAAAGCAGAAATTGGGGAACTTTTGAAATTTTCATTTTTGACCAAAATCGACAGGTCCGGGGCTTAGGGAATTTCTCATATGCCACAAAACGGTTGAAGCTCCTGTTCAAAAATGATGCTCTGAAATCAACTTCTGTCACCTTTGTAATACATTTTGGGATAGTACCTAAAGTTTAAAGCAGAAATTGGGGAACTTTTGAAATTTTCATTTTTGACCAAAATCGACAGGTCCGGGGCTTAGGGAATTTCTCATATGCCACAAAACGGTTGAAGCTCCTGTTCAAAAATGATGCTCCGAAATCAACTTCTGTCACCTTAGTGATACATTTTGGGATAGTACCTAAAGTTTAAAGCAGAAATTGGGGAACTTTTGAAATTTTCATTTTTGACCAAAATCGACAGGTCCGGGGCTTAGGGAATTTCTCATATGCCACAAAACGGTTGAAGCTCCTGTTCAAAAATGATGCTCCGAAATCAACTTCTGTCACCTTAGTGATACATTTTGGGATAGTACCTAAAGTTTAAAGCAGAAATTGGGGAACTTTTGAAATTTTCATTTTTGACCAAAATCGACAGGTCTGGGGCTTAGGGAATTTCTCATATGCCACAAAACGGTTGAAGCTCCTGTTCAAAAATGATGCTCTGAAATCAACTTCTGTCACCTTTGTGATACATTTTGGGATAGTACCTAAAGTTTAAAGCAGAAATTGGGGCACTTTTGAAATTTTCATTTTTGACCAAAATCGACAGGTCCGGGGCTTAGGGAATTTCTCATATGCCACAAAACGGTTGAAGCTCCTGTTCAAAAATGATGCTCCGAAATCAACTTCTGTCACCTTAGTGATACATTTTGGGATAGTACCTAAAGTTTAAAGCAGAAATTGGGGAACTTTTGAAATTTTCATTTTTGACCAAAATCGACAGGTCTGGGGCTTAGGGAATTTCTCATATGCCACAAAACGGTTGAAGCTCCTGTTCAAAAATGATGCTCTGAAATCAACTTCTGTCACCTTTGTGATACATTTTGGGATAGTACCTAAAGTTTAAAGCAGAAATTGGGGCACTTTGGAAATTTTCATTTTTGACCAAAATCGACAGGTCCGGGGCTTAGGAAATTTCTCATATGCCACAAAACGGTTGAAGCTCCTGTTCAAAAATGATGCTCCGAAATCAACTTCTGTCACCTTAGTGATACATTTTGGGATAGTACCTAAAGTTTAAAGCAGAAATTGGGGCACTTTTGAAATTTTTATTTTTGACCAAAATCGACAGGTCCGGGGCTTAGGGAATTTCTCATATGCCACAAAACGGTTGAAGCTCCTGTTCAAAAATGATGCTCTGAAATCAACTTCTGTCACCTTTGTGATACATTTTGGGATAGTACCTAAAGTTTAAAGCAGAAATTGGGGAACTTTTGAAATTTTCATTTTTGACCAAAATCGACAGGTCTGGGGCTTAGGGAATTTCTCATATGCCACAAAACGGTTGAAGCTCCTGTTCAAAAATGATGCTCCGAAATCAACTTCTGTCACCTTAGTGATACATTTTGGGATAGTACCTAAAGTTTAAAGCAGAAATTGGGGAACTTTTGAAATTTTCATTTTTGACCAAAATCGACAGGTCCGGGGCTTAGGGAATTTCTCATATGCCACAAAACGGTTGAAGCTCCTGTTCAAAAATGATGCTCTGAAATCAACTTCTGTCACCTTTGTAATACATTTTGGGATAGTACCTAAAGTTTAAAGCAGAAATTGGGGAACTTTTGAAATTTTCATTTTTGACCAAAATCGACAGGTCCGGGGCTTAGGGAATTTCTCATATGCCACAAAACGGTTGAAGCTCCTGTTCAAAAATGATGCTCCGAAATCAACTTCTGTCACCTTAGTGATACATTTTGGGATAGTACCTAAAGTTTAAAGCAGAAATTGGGGAACTTTTGAAATTTTCATTTTTGACCAAAATCGACAGGTCTGGGGCTTAGGGAATTTTTCATATGCCACAAAACGGTTGAAGCTCCTGTTCAAAAATGATGCTCCGAAATCACTTCTGTCACCTTAGTGATACATTTTGGGATAGTACCTAAAGTTTAAAGCAGAAATTGGGGAACTTTTGAAATTTTCATTTTTGACCAAAATTGACAGGTCCGGGGCTTAGGGAATTTCTCATATGCCACAAAACGGTTGAAGCTCCTGTTCAAAAATGATGCTCCGAAATCAACTTCTGTCACCTTAGTGATACATTTTGGGATAGTACCTAAAGTTTAAAGCAGAAATTGGGGCACTTTTGAAATTTTCACTTTTGACCAAAATCGACAGGTCCGGGGCTTAGGGAGTTTCTCATATGCCACAAAACGGTTGAAGCTCCTGTTCAAAAATGATGCTCCGAAATCAACTTCTCTCACCTTAGTGATACATTTTGGGATAGTACCTAAAGTTTAAAGCAGAAATTGGGGCACTTTTGAAATTTTCACTTTTGACCAAAATCGACAGGTCCGGGGCTTAAGGAATTTCTCATATGCCACAAAACGATTGAAGCTCCTGTTCAAAAATGATGCTCTGAAATCAACTTCTGTCACCTTAGTGATACATTTTGGGATAGTACCTAAAGTTTAAAGCAGAAATTGGGGCACTTTTGAAATTTTCATTTTTGACCAAAATCGACAGGTCCGGGGCTTAGGGAATTTCTCATATGCCACAGAACGGTTGAAGCTCCTGTTCAAAAATGATGCTCCGAAATCAACTTCTGTCACCTTAGTGATACATTTTGGGATAGTACCTAAAGTTTAAAGCAAAAATTGGGGAACTTTTGAAATTTTCATTTTTGACCAAAATCGACAGGTCCGGGGCTTAGGGAATTTCTCATATGCCACAAAACGGTTGAAGCTCCTGTTCAAAAATGATGCTCTGAAATCAACTTCTGTCACCTTTGTGATACATTTTGGGATAGTACCTAAAGTTTAAAGCAGAAATTGGGGCACTTTTGAAATATTCATTTTTGACCAAAATCGACAGGTCCGGGGCTTAGGGAATTTTTCATATGCCACAAAACGGTTGAAGCTCCTGTTCAAAAATGATGCTCCAAAATCAACTTCTGTCACCTTAGTGATACATTTTGGGATAGTACCTAAAATTTAAAGCAGAAATTGGGGCACTTTTGAATTTTCATTTTTGACCAAAATCGACAGGTCTGGGGCTTAGGGAATTTTTCATATGCCACAAAACGGTTGAAGCTCCTGTTCAAAAATGATGCTCCAAAATATACTTCTGTCACCTTAGTGATACATTTTGGGATAGTACCTAAAGTTTAAAGCAGAAATTGGGGCACTTTTGAAATTTTCATTTTTGACCAAAATCGACAGGTCCGGGGCTTAGGGAATTTCTCATATGCCACAAAACGGTTGAAGCTCCTGTTCAAAAATGATGCTCCGAAATCAACTTCTGTCACCTTAGTGATACATTTTGGGATAGTACCTAAAGTTTAAAACAGAAATTGGGGAACTTTTGAAATTTTCATTTTTGACCAAAATTGACAGGTACGGGGCTTAGGGAATTTCTCATATGCCACAATACGGTTGAAGCTCCTGTTCAAAAATGATGCTCTGAAATCAACTTCTGTCACCTTTGTGATACATTTTGGGATAGTACCTAAAGTTTAAAGCAGAAATTGGGGCACTTTTGAAATATTCATTTTTGACCAAAATCGACAGGTCCGGGGCTTAGGGAATTTCTCATATGCCACAAAACGGTTGAAGCTCCTGTTCAAAAATGATGCTCCGAAATCAACTTCTCTCACCTTAGTGATACATTTTGGGATAGTACCTAAAGTTTAAAGCAGAAATTGGGGCACTTTTCAAATTTTCACTTTTGACCAAAATCGACAGGTCCGGGGCTTAGGGAATTTCTCATATGCCACAAAACGATTGAAGCTCCTGTTCAAAAATGATGCTCTGAAATCAACTTCTGTCACCTTAGTGATACATTTTGGGATAGTACCTAAAGTTTAAAGCAGAAATTGGGGCACTTTTGAAATTTTCATTTTTGACCAAAATCGACAGGTCCGGGGCTTAGGGAATTTTTCATATGCCACAAAACGGTTGAAGCTCCTGTTCAAAAATGATGCTCCAAAATCAACTTCTGTCACCTTAGTGATACATTTTGGGATAGTACCTAAAATTTAAAGCAGAAATTGGGGCCCTTTTGAATTTTCATTTTTGACCAAAATCGACAGGTCCGGGGCTTAGGGAATTTTTCATATGCCACAAAACGGTTGAAGCTCCTGTTCAAAAATGATGCTCCAAAATATACTTCTGTCACCTTAGTGATACATTTTGGGATAGTACCTAAAGTTTAAAGCAGAAATTGGGGCACTTTTGAAATTTTCATTTTTGACCAAAATCGACAGGTCCGGGGCTTAGGGAATTTCTCATATGCCACAAAACGGTTGAAGCTCCTGTTCAAAAATGATGCTCCAAAATCAACTTCTGTCACCTTAGTGATACATTTTGGGATAGTACCTAAAGTTTAAAGCAGAAATTGGGGCACTTTTGAAATTTTCATTTTTGACCAAAATCGACAGGTCCGGGGCTTAGGAAATTTCTCATATGCCACAAAACGGTTGAAGCTCCTGTTCAAAAATGATGCTCCGAAATCAACTTCTGTCACCTTAGTGATACATTTTGGGATAGTACCTAAAGTTTAAAGCAGAAATTGGGGCACTTTTGAAATTTTCATTTTTGACCAAAATCGACAGGTCCGGGGCTTAGGGAATTTCTCATATGCCACAAAACGGTTGAAGCTCCTGTTCAAAAATGATGCTCCGAAATCAACTTCTGTCACCTTAGTGATACATTTTGGGATAGTACCTAAAGTTTAAAGCAGAAATTGGGGAACTTTTGAAATTTTCATTTTTGACCAAAATCGACAGGTCCGGGGCTTAGGGAATTTCTCATATGCCACAAAACGGTTGAAGCTCCTGTTCAAAAATGATGCTCTGAAATCAACTTCTGTCACCTTTGTGATACATTTTGGGATAGTACCTAAAGTTTAAAGCAGAAATTGGGGAACTTTTGAAATTTTCATTTTTGACCAAAATCGACAGGTCCGGGGCTTAGGGAATTTCTCATATGCCACAAAACGGTTGAAGCTCCTGTTCAAAAATGATGCTCCGAAATCAACTTCTGTCACCTTAGTGATACATTTTGGGATAGTACCTAAAGTTTAAAGCAGAAATTGGGGAACTTGTGAAATTTTCATTTTTGACCAAAATCGACAGGTCCGAGGCTTAGGGAATTTCTCATATGCCACAAAATGGTTGAAGCTCCTGTTCAAAAATGATGCTCTGAAATCAACTTCTGTCACCTTTGTGATACATTTTGGGATAGTACCTAAAGTTTAAAGCAGAAATTGGGGAACTTTTGAAATTTTCATTTTTGACCAAAATCGACAGGTCCGGGGCTTAGGGAATTTCTCATATGCCACAAAACGGTTGAAGCTCCTGTTCAAAAATGATGCTCCGAAATCAACTTCTGTCACCTTAGTGATACATTTTGGGATAGTACCTAAAGTTTAAAGCAGAAATTGGGGAACTTTTGAAATTTTCATTTTTGACCAAAATCGACAGGTCTGGGGCTTAGGGAATTTCTCATATGTTACAAAACGGTTGAAGCTCCTGTTCAAAAATGATGCTCTGAAATCAACTTCTGTCACCTTTGTGATACATTTTGGGATAGTACCTAAAGTTTAAAGCAGAAATTGGGGCACTTTTGAAATTTTCATTTTTGACCAAAATCGACAGGTCCGGGGCTTAGGGAATTTCTCATATGCCACAAAACGGTTGAAGCTCCTGTTCAAAAATGATGCTCCGAAATCAACTTCTGTCACCTTAGTGATACATTTTGGGATAGTACCTAAAGTTTAAAGCAGAAATTGGGGCACTCTTGAAATTTTCATTTTTGACCAAAATCGACAGGTCTGGGGCTTAGGGAATTTTTCATATGCCACAAAACGGTTGAAGCTCCTGTTCAAAAATGATGCTCCGAAATCACTTCTGTCACCTTAGTGATACATTTTGGGATAGTACCTAAAGTTTAAAGCAGAAATTGGGACACTTTTGAAATTTTCACTTTTGACCAAAATCGACAGGTCCGGGGCTTAGGGAATTTCTCATATGCCACAAAACGGTTGAAGCTCCTGTTCAAAAATGATGATCCGAAATCAACTTCTGTCACCTTAGTGATACATTTTGGGATAGTACCTAAAGTTTAAAGCAGAAATTGGGGCACTTTTGAAATTTTCATTTTTGAACAAAATCGACAGGTCCGGGGCTTAGGGAATTTCTCATATGCCACAAAACGATTGAAGCTCCTGTTCAAAAATGATGCTCTGAAATCAACTTCTGTCACCTTAGTGATACATTTTTGGATAGTACCTAAAGTTTAAAGCAGAAATTGGGGCACTTTTGAAATTTTCATTTTTGAACAAAATCGACAGGTCCGGGGCTTAGGGAATTTCTCATATGCCACAAAACGATTGAAGCTCCTGTTCAAAAATGATGCTCTGAAATCAACTTCTGTCACCTTAGTGATACATTTTGGGATAGTACCTAAAGTTTAAAGCAGAAATTGGGGCACTTTTGAAATTTTCATTTTTGACCAAAATCGACAGGTCCGGGGCTTAGGGAATTTCTCATATGCCACAGAACGGTTGAAGCTCCTGTTCAAAAATGATGCTCCGAAATCAACTTCTGTCACCTTAGTGATACATTTTGGGATAGTACCTAAAGTTTAAAGCAGAAATTGGGGAACTTTTGAAATTTTCATTTTTGACCAAAATCGACAGGTCCGGGGCTTAGGGAATTTCTCATATGCCACAAAACGGTTGAAGCTCCTGTTCAAAAATGATGCTCTGAAATCAACTTCTGTCACCTTTGTGATACATTTTGGGATAGTACCTAAAGTTTAAAGCAGAAATTGGGGCACTTTTGAAATATTCATTTTTGACCAAAATCGACAGGTCCGGGGCTTAGGGAATTTTTCATATGCCACAAAACGGTTGAAGCTCCTGTTCAAAAATGATGCTCCAAAATCAACTTCTGTCACCTTAGTGATACATTTTGGGATAGTACCTAAAATTTAAAGCAGAAATTGGGGCACTTTTGAATTTTCATTTTTGACCAAAATCGACAGGTCCGGGGCTTAGGGAATTTTTCATATGCCACAAAACGGTTGAAGCTCCTGTTCAAAAATGATGCTCCGAAATCAACTTCTGTCACCTTAGTGATACATTTTGGGATAGTACCTAAAGTTTAAAACAGAAATTGGGGAACTTTTGAAATTTTCATTTTTGACCAAAATTGACAGGTCCGGGGCTTAGGGAATTTCTCATATGCCACAATATGGTTGAAGCTCCTGTTCAAAAATGATGCTCTGAAATCAACTTCTGTCACCTTTGTGATACATTTTGGGATAGTACCTAAAGTTTAAAGCAGAAATTGGGGCACTTTTGAAATATTCATTTTTGACCAAAATCGACAGGTCCGGGGCTTAGGGAATTTCTCATATGCCACAAAACGGTTGAAGCTCCTGTTCAAAAATGATGCTCCGAAATCAACTTCTGTCACCTTAGTGATACATTTTGGGATAGTACCTAAAGTTTAAAGCAGAAATTGGGGCACTCTTGAAATTTTCATTTTTGACCAAAATCGACAGGTCTGGGGCTTAGGGAATTTTTCATATGCCACAAAACGGTTGAAGCTCCTGTTCAAAAATGATGCTCCGAAATCACTTCTGTCACCTTAGTGATACATTTTGGGTTAGTACCTAAAGTTTAAAGCAGAAATTGGGGAACTTTTGAAATTTTCATTTTTGACCAAAATCGACAGGTCCGGGGCTTAGGGAATTTCTCATATGCCACAAAACGGTTGAAGCTCCTGTTCAAAAATGATGCTCTGAAATCAACTTCTGTCACCTTTGTGATACATTTTGGGATAGTACCTAAAGTTTAAAGCAGAAATTGGGGCACTTTTGAAATTTTCATTTTTGACCAAAATCGACAGGTCCGGGGCTTAGGGAATTTCTCATATGCCACAAAACGATTGAAGCTCCTGTTCAAAAATGATGCTCTGAAATCAACTTCTGTCACCTTAGTGATACATTTTGGGATAGTACCTAAAGTTTAAAGCAGAAATTGGGGCACTTTTGAAATTTTCATTTTTGACCAAAATCGACAGGTCCGGGGCTTAGGGAATTTCTCATATGCCACAGAACGGTTGAAGCTCCTGTTCAAAAATGATGCTCCGAAATCAACTTCTGTCACCTTAGTGATACATTTTGGGATAGTACCTAAAGTTTAAAGCAGAAATTGGGGAACTTTTGAAATTTTCATTTTTGACCAAAATCGACAGGTCCGGGGCTTAGGGAATTTCTCATATGCCACAAAACGGTTGAAGCTCCTGTTCAAAAATGATGCTCTGAAATCAACTTCTGTCACCTTTGTTATACATTTTGGGATAGCACCTAAAGTTTAAAGCAGAAATTGGGGCACTTTTGAAATATTCATTTTTGACCAAAATCTACAGGTCCGGGGCTTAGGGAATTTTTCATATGCCACAAAACGGTTGAAGCTCCTGTTCAAAAATGATGCTCCAAAATCAACTTCTGTCACCTTAGTGATACATTTTGGGATAGTACCTAAAATTTAAAGCAGAAATTGGGGCACTTTTGAATTTTCATTTTTGACCAAAATCGACAGGTCCGGGGCTTAGGGAATTTTTCATATGCCACAAAACGGTTGAAGCTCCTGTTCAAAAATGATGCTCCAAAATATACTTCTATCACCTTAGTGATACATTTTGGGATAGTACCTAAAGTTTAAAGCAGAAATTGGGGCACTTTTGAAATTTTCATTTTTGACCAAAATCGACAGGTCCGGGGCTTAGGGAATTTCTCATATGCCACAAAACGGTTGAAGCTCCTGTTCAAAAATGATGCTCCGAAATCAACTTCTGTCACCTTATTGATACATTTTGGGATAGTACCTAAAGTTTAAAACAGAAATTGGGGAACTTTTGAAATTTTCATTTTTGACCAAAATCGACAGGTCCGGGGCTTAGGGAATTTCTCATATGCCACAAAACGGTTGAAGCTCCTGTTCAAAAATGATGCTCTGAAATCAACTTCTGTCACCTTTGTGATACATTTTGGGATAGTACCTAAAGTTTAAAGCAGAAATTGGGGCACTTTTGAAATATTCATTTTTGACCAAAATCGACAGGTCCGGGGCTTAGGGAATTTTTCATATGCCACAAAACGGTTGAAGCTCCTGTTCAAAAATGATGCTCCAAAATCAACTTCTGTCACCTTAGTGATACATTTTGGGATAGTACCTAAAATTTAAAGCAGAAATTGGGGCACTTTTGAATTTTCATTTTTGACCAAAATCGACAGGTCCGGGGCTTAGGGAATTTTTCATATGCCACAAAACGGTTGAAGCTCCTGTTCAAAAATGATGCTCCAAAATATACTTCTGTCACCTTAGTGATACATTTTGGGATAGTACCTAAAGTTTAAAGCAGAAATTGGGGAACTTTTGAAATTTTCATTTTTGACCAAAATCGACAGGTCCGGGGCTTAGGGAATTTCTCATATGCCACAAAACGGTTGAAGCTCCTGTTCAAAAATGATGCTCTGAAATCAACTTCTGTCACCTTTGTGATACATTTTGGGATAGTACCTAAAGTTTAAAGCAGAAATTGGGGCACTTTTGAAATATTCATTTTTGACCAAAATCGACAGGTCCGGGGCTTAGGGAATTTCTCATATGCCACAAAACGGTTGAAGCTCCTGTTCAAAAATGATGCTCTGAAATCAACTTCTGTCACCTTAGTGATACATTTTGGGATAGTACCTAAAGTTTAAAGCAGAAATTGGGGCACTTTTGAAATATTCATTTTTGACCAAAATCGACAGGTCTGGGGCTTAGGGAATTTTTCATATGCCACAAAACGGTTGAAGCTCCTGTTCAAAAATGATGCTCCGAAATCACTTCTGTCACCTTAGTGATACATTTTGGGATAGTACCTAAAGTTTAAAGCAGAAATTGGGGAACTTTTGAAATTTTCATTTTTGACCAAAATCGACAGGTCCGGGGCTTAGGGAATTTTTCATATGCCACAAAACGGTTGAAGCTCCTGTTCAAAAATGATGCTCCAAAATCAACTTCTGTCACCTTAGTGATACATTTTGGGATAGTACCTAAAGTTTAAAGCAGAAATTGGGGCACTTTTGAAATTTTCATTTTTGACCAAAATCGATTGGTTCGGGGCTTAGGGAATTTCTCATATGCCACAAAACGGTTGAAGCTCCTGTTCAAAAATGATGCTCCAAAATCAACTTCTGTCACCTTAGTGATACATTTTGGGATAGTACCTAAAGTTTAAAGCAGAAATTGGGGCACTTTTGACATTTTCATTTTTGACCAAAATCGACAGGTCCGGGGCTTAGGGAATTTCTCATATGCCACAAAACGGTTGAAGCTCCTGTTCAAAAATGATGCTCCAAAATCAACTTCTGTCACCTTAGTGATACATTTTGGGATAGTACCTAAAGTTTAAAGCAGAAATTGGGGCACTTTTGAAATTTTCATTTTTGACCAAAATCGACAGGTCCGGGGCTTAGGAAATTTCTCATATGCCACAAAACGGTTGAAGCTCCTGTTCAAAAATGATGCTCCGAAATCAACTTCTGTCACCTTAGTGATACATTTTGGGATAGTACCTAAAGTTTAAAGCAGAAATTGGGGCACTTTTGAAATTTTCATTTTTGACCATAATCGACAGGTCCGGGGCTTAGGGAATTTCTCATATGCCACAAAACGATTGAAGCTCCTGTTCAAAAATGATGCTCTGAAATCAACTTCTGTCACCTTAGTGATACATTTTGGGATAGTACCTAAAGTTTAAAGCAGAAATTGGGGCACTTTTGAAATTTTCATTTTTGACCAAAATCGACAGGTCCGGGGCTTAGGGAATTTCTCATATGCCACAAAACGGTTGAAGCTCCTGTTCAAAAATGATGCTCCGAAATCAACTTCTGTCACCTTAGTGATACATTTTGGGATAGTACCTAAAGTTTAAAGCAGAAATTGGGGAACTTTTGAAATTTTCATTTTTGACCAAAATCGACAGGTCCGGGGCTTAGGGAATTTCTCATATGCCACAAAACGGTTGAAGCTCCTGTTCAAAAATGATGCTCTGAAATCAACTTCTGTCACCTTTGTGATACATTTTGGGATAGTACCTAAAGTTTAAAGCAGAAATTGGGGCACTTTTGAAATATTCATTTTTGACCAAAATCGACAGGTCCGGGGCTTAGGGAATTTCTCATATGCCACAAAATGGTTGAAGCTCCTGTTCAAAAATGATGCTCTGAAATCAACTTCTGTCACCTTTGTGATACATTTTGGGATAGTACCTACAGTTTAAAGCAGAAATTGGGGCACTTTTGAAATTTTCATTTTTGACCAAAATCGACAGGTCCGGGTCTTAGGGAATTTCTCATATGCCACAAAACGGTTGAAGCTCCTGTTCAAAAATGATGCTCCGAAATCAACTTCTGTCACCTTAGTGATACATTTTGGGATAGTTCCTAAAGTTTAAAACAGTAATTGGGGAACTTTTGAAATTTTCATTTTTGACCAAAATCGACAGGTCCGGGGCTTAGGGAATTTCTCATATGCCACAAAACGGTTGAAGCTCCTGTTCAAAAATGATGCTCCGAAATCAACTTCTGTCACCTTAGTGATACATTTTGGGATAGTACCTAAAGTTTAAAGCAGAAATTGGGGAACTTTTGAAATTTTCATTTTTGACCAAAATCGACAGGTCTGGGGCTTAGGGAATTTCTCATATGCCACAAAACGGTTGAAGCTCCTGTTCAAAAATGATGCTCTGAAATCAACTTCTGTCACCTTTGTGATACATTTTGGGATAGTACCTAAAGTTTAAAGCAGAAATTGGGGCACTTTTGAAATATTCATTTTTGACCAAAATCGACAGGTCCGGGGCTTAGGGAATTTATCATATGCCACAAAACGGTTGAAGCTCCTGTTCAAAAATGATGCTCTGAAATCAACTTCTGTCACCTTTGTGATACATTTTGGGATAGTACCTACAGTTTAAAGCAGAAATTGGGGCACTTTTGAAATTTTCATTTTTGACCAAAATCGACAGGTCCGGGGCTTAGGGAATTTCTCATATGCCACAAAACGGTTGAAGCTCCTGTTCAAAA